>NW_015114099.1:0-13608 GCF_001443285.1 Poecilia latipinna
TCTGGATCTAGTGTTGGTGCTGGCAGCTCCTTTTTTTGTTGTCCATTTGTTTTGTCCAAAACCCACATCCTGGTGCTGTGGTGAATATCTTGAGCTAAATCCTAAAGCTGCAACAAAAATGGTACTCATAAAAACAAACAATAGCATTCACCACGATGTAAGTTCTGTTAAATTCCTCAACATACAAAGAATGTTGCAACACAATCACTGTCTTTTTATGAAAGAAAACCATCGCTCTTTGATTTATTTAAATATGTATGATTATAAAATTGCATTACATACAGGTTTTATATGTAAAGTATTTTTCGTCAGACCTGAAGAGCAAGAGAAATCACTGTAACCAAGTCCGTCTAAGAACGAGACTTTAGGAATCCAGAAACCGCACTGAGAGCCATTAGCCGTAATGTCCCCCACAAAATGACTTTAAGAACGCAACAATGACTCATCCTGGAGGATTGGACAAAAACGGAGACAACCTCTGGCTAGAAAAAGAACACAAGGGCCCATCTCACAGTTTGCAAAAGTCTTGGACTTTTTTCTGTAGTCTGACAAAACAAGAATAGAGCTTTCTGAATGAATAGATCAAGTCAGAAAAAGAACGTAGTACCCAGAGTTCAAAGTGTCTGGAGCTGTGTCAACACCTGGACAACTTGTTGTAACTTTGTGCAACAATGGCAATTCTGACCTGCAATCAATTCACAGCTTAACGATGGCTAACTTATCACCCCTCTGGACAATGATCCAAGGAAGGCACACTAATCAGCAGGTCCACCTCTGAATGCTTAATCTCTGAAGTTAAGGTTATGGACTAGCATAGTCAAAGTCTGGACTGATGTCCAATTTAGATACTGAGGCATGAAATTAGACTATAACGAAAAGGCCAAAACTCATTCTAAGAAACATGATTCTTACAACCAAGATCATTTTAAGAAAGTAAAACTAATGTATTATTAATTTAGTTGGTGGCAAATGAGGATGTCAGAATTGTGCATCATATGAACATTCACTGAAGGTTTTGTTTTTTACCAAGCGCAACATCACAGACTTATTGAGCAGTGTAATTGCATTCACATGTGAACTGAAAATGAAAAGAAAAAGGAAAAAAAAACCCATCTCTTCTGTTTGATCTTGTAAAAAAGCTTCAAGGACTCTGGGGAAATTTCAATACATAAAAGGCCAATGACAGAGCAGTACCAGCATTAGATGCGCCCTTTAAGCTCTTAGGTGCCACTACATGACAAGCCATCGTGTCGTTGTAATCGATACTCTCACAGAAGCTGGGGATCATCTCGGAAAACCAATGTCGATCACCGCAACCTTCTGACGCATCAGTAAATACGACCGGAGGGTGCACACTGCAAGGACGAAGACGTGCCTCGCTTTGTGCAAAGTTCTGTAGCTCGTCTCAGACGGTGGATGCGTGTTCTCGGATGACTTCTTGTTTCTTCTTTGTTTTAGGCGAAAACGAGAAGAGAAACCCTCGCCTGTGTTTCTAGACATCTACAAATTAGAATAATGTCCCGATAGCTGTCAACGAAAGCTGCCACCGCCAGCAGTTTTGATGATGTACACCCGAGAACGTTTGAGGAAATCCGTTCAGTATGCATGTGTCAAACAAACGGTTGTTTCATAGTGCACAACGCAGCCTTCTGCTACACAAGTTTTAAAAAGTGACAACAGAAAACAGAAAGGACTTCAAGCTATTTCTCAACTCTATTTGGGAGCATTGAGGTTTCACATGCAGCTGCAGTGCAGAAGAAAAGGCTGGACCAAACCAAAGCCTTATGTCACAGTACGCAACCTTCAACAGCAATAAGGTATGTAGTTTGCTCTGCACTTTACTGAATCACTAATCTGAAACAACATCGCGGTGAATGCAAATGTCAGTGGTGCTGCAGACAAATCAGATAAAGTTCAAATCCAGCTGCCTGCAGCATTCAACCAGTGTCCCAAGCCCTTCATATCAAATGACATGCAGCAACACAACGGTGCTCTTGTGGCAGAGGGGATTTCCCTCCAGCGGCACTTTTATGGTGCATTCAAGTACATCTTAAACGTTGGACTGGCTAAATGTTAAAAACACCAATGTGATGTAATTTTTTTTAATTTTCAAATGTCTGCACCATCTTATAAAAATTCTTAGACCGTTTTGAAGTAGTGTTATTGGGTTAGCCGTCCTATTAATGTTTGCGACTTAAAGTGACAGAAGAAATAGGATTAGTTCACAAAAGCCCCAAACTGGAACTACCTGCTGAATGTGCGTCGCATACCTTCCAGGTATTCTGAAAAGCTTTTTTGCTGTTTGTTTTTGTGCCTTTATGCAACCTTGGTCTGATCTTTTCACGATGGATCCGAATTTTACAAATGCAACCCAGGCCACTAAGATATGCGGTCCTAAATACGATGCATATCCGATCTTTTCAAACGTGACCCGTGTCTATGCGCCATTCGTCCGACTTGTACGTCAAACGTCACTAATCCTGACACGCAGAGGCGTGAAGAAAAACAACAATTATGGTGGACGACGATGCGGATTGAGTCGTTTAATGTGCTGACTCCGGTTACAATAACTTTATAATCTCAGGATGCACTTCACCATCACCATCCATGTTTACTTCTGCAAACACTGTCCTTGTGGAAGTAAAATCAGTGTTTGCTCCAAAAAGTGGAGGTCCAACATGTTTGGTCAGCTGGTTTTACCGCTGTATTTGCTGTGCAATGGCTGCTGGAAAAGACAAATGTTTTGCTGTCAACTTACCATCTACAAACCACTTACTGCATTCTTGTTGGTTGAGCTGGAGGTCCTACTTCTTCTGCTTTTGGGCCAAAGATTTACGGTCGTAAAATTGTGCATCTGTTTGTAGCTGTTTTCATGCGTGTTGAGTGCGAGTGTAAATACTGATTTGAGTGTAGGCAGCAGCAGCTTATTTGGATTTGAAGTGATGGAGCCTGGAAACAGCTCATTCTGAAAGATCAATCTAGGCAGAACTCAGCAGGTGAAACCTCATTATCCAAGAATGATTTTGTGAAAAAATTGTAGCAATCGTTTAGTATAGCCTACAGGGCTACGCTAACTTGTTCAAGGAAGCAACATAAGTCCCCTTTAAGGAACCCCCAAAGTAAATATTTAGTCTGGTGAAACATCTGGGCTACATTCTCCAATAATCAGAGCAGAAATTGTATGGAAAACCACAAGAGCATAGCTGCAATGAACAATGTATTGCACTTTTGCATAATTTTCTCCAGCCTATTTGTTCCTCGCATCAGATCTGAAAAAAATCCCTGAAATACCCTAACCTAAGGTATGTTATGGAGATCAATTCGTGCACAAAGGACAAATGTATGGAAAGAAGTTTTGCCAAATTCTGCTTAGACTGGATGTTACAAATAATGGTATTTTAGCGGACTGGAGATCGTCTCATCAGTCATCCTTGACTGATGAGACGATCAAGCTAACCAGGTTAAGTTCACAATGATGAATTCTTGCTGTGGCAGCTGTAACAAAACGCAGGGCACCATGACATGCCGGGCCCAGAATATGTCCTGATGAGCCTCGCTTTGTCAGATGGGAAAGCATCTTATGGAAATAACAGTTAAGTAGGCATTAACCATTTTTTTTTATTACGCCCACATTTCTCAATTAAATGTTTTTTTTTTATGATCTGTAATGTTAAGAGTGGAGATACATTTAAAAATGATTTTTAAAAATATTTTTTCATTAACTTAAATGGAAAATCTTCATAATTAACAAATTTATAATTTAACAAGTTTTCAAATGTCCCTTTTGTGTGCAGTTAAATCGACATGCCAGTGATAAAATACCCTCAAAAAAGTGAAACATGGCAGTTGTTGACACTTCAAGTTAACACATAAAAAAGGTGTCTGTTGTGTTTAATTAATTAATTCTAGTAAAGACATGATTTTGTCACATGTTAACCTAAAGACGTAACTTTGTTTTGTATGAACACAACAAAATTTAGTTTTGCGAGTTAGCATACCGATACCTCTCTTGGCCATAAGGGGGCAGTAATGCAACAATAAGAAAAAACAGCTAAGTCTCTCTCACCATGAATTTACGTTGGCATATATATATATATATATATATATATATATATATATATATACCTTTATATAGATATACTTTTTAATAAATTGACTTTTCAATAATTTTCAAATGTATATATTATACCAACATATGCACAAAACATAACTCTAATTGAAGTGTGGGTGTGGTTTGGTTGGTACGACGGCTTTAACTATTGAGCTAAAATGTGAGAAAAAAAAAAGCACCAGCTGCTTGAGTGTCAGATAATGAATGATGATGTGTCTTTATCTGTCGTCCACTGACAAATACGAAAAAAATATATTGGTGAGGAAACCTATCCATCAGAAGAGGTAGACACTCAAAACTACCAGTGTGCTTAGAATGACAAATCCCAGACAGCAGAAAATGCGATGGCACAAGCACTTTCCTTATTAAGAGTGAGACCTGTCTGCGCAGAGTGAGAGAGACGGGAAGAGCGCGAATAGAGATTAACCCCGACTGCATCACTGTTGGCAACACTACGAGTACAGAAAATAAAACTGAGAAGACTAGACTTTATGTGAAACTCCTCCAGTTGTAGCATTAAATCTAACATTTTTTCTCAACACTTTCGGCTCACCGTGTGGTCTTTGATTTAATATTTTATAGTGAAAGTTGTTAACTTCCAACTGTACAGCACAAACATTTCTTACAAGTAAGAACGTTAAGCGCCTGAAAGTAGAAAGGTTATGGCCCACCGTTCGGCATCTTCTATCAAATATGCGAGCGAGTCTCCTCGGGCTTTTTGGGCTCTTAGAGAAAGTAAACTTTAGCCAGTGTTTGGGTAGCGGTGTTCCTGGAGGTCCAAAGTTTGCCTTGAGTTGGTTTGAAGGCTTGGAGTAACTATCTGGACAGATGAGCAGCCACTAGCCTGGAGCCGCTGGACGAAGCAGGACAGGTAACCCAGCAGCCGAGAAGAACATTGTGTATAAAACCTCTTTTTTTTTTTTTTTTTTTGCATTTTGGCTGAAATTGCATAGCATCAAATCCGGAGCGTCAAACTAATTTTATTTTCGGGCCATATAAAGATTCTAGATGTCTTAGGCATCCTGTACTTTCTGAAATCACAGGGGAATAAAAAGACACTTCTCTCAAATTACATTGTTTTCCCCCAAACTAATCAAGCTCCATTTCTGTCACATTACTACAAAAACAAAATCTAATTTAAAAAAAAAAATAAATTAAAATAATAATCATTTCATAGTTCTTGCAGTTGGAGATGTTTTTTCAAAGTTAAACAGCTGCAAAATAAAAAATATCTTTACATGTAGATGTAACATTTCTCCGTGTTCTTGTCACCACTTTGCTGTTTTTTTTTTAGTTTTTTTTTTTTTGGGCGTGTGGATCCATCTGTACTTGTTGCCGCCGACGCTCGGTCCTCTGCTGGTACTTGGCTTTTGTTTGGTCGTTTAGCAGCTTTCCAGCTCGAAGCCAGCGAACATCTGGGCACACGAGCCGATTAGTTCTCCAGAGCGCTCTCCGATATTAAACATGCTCGCTGACATGGGTAATATTCGTCACATTATTCTAAGTGGAATGCATTGGCCGCCTCGCTTTAACATCCACGTTAAAGTTAAAACTGCAGCCACATATGTTTAATTAATGCTGCCGCTGACTCGCTACGTGTCTGCTGCTGTATGTGTGTGTGTGTGTGTGTATGTGTGGAGTGTAATGACACACTTTTATTTAATGAGTACTAAAATGCAGTACAGGTTGGAGCTTATAGGCTATAATTGGGAGGCATTATCATGATATGGTGGAAAACTTTCTCATCGTGTTACACATTAATTGGCCCGCCTACATGTAAGGAAATATAGGGTGCATTTATCTTCCCACAGGCTCCCACATGGTGTCAAAGACTTACATCTAATTACAACATTTTTGGATTTTGCCATCAATAGAGCCGCTTCACTGTGAACTGCAAAAAGGGAGACGTATTTTTGCTCAGTTGCGCGATTGCAGGAGATAAGACCTGATATACTGCCTCTTATATCAGGTCTTAGTTTTAGTTGGGTCTTACAGCGGCAGCGTTGTGTAAAATTGACTTTTTTGAGGCTTCACATCATGTTTTAATGTTGTTCCCTCATCAAACACATAACCTGGAGTGTTGCTTTGATTCTTTCATGTGTGTTGGGAACCAGCTGTGCAAAACATATGGGTGGACCTACAGTTTCCCAGCTTCCGCCTCACAGAGCAGCCCCCTCCCTCACCTCTCCTTCACTCAGCTCCTTCAGGCTGCATTTAGCAAACACGTGTTGAGCTACTTCCCAGTGAAACGCTGGTAAAAACTTTAAAGGATAAATCGAGGAGGGATGTTTCAGAGTTTCAGAAAGGGCAGGTGTTTGTAAGGCAACAAGAGGCCCAATTTCAGGAAGTAAAATTTCTCGTCATATTTGATATACAGCATTCATAACCACTGAAGTTAATGCAGTTACTTGATTGTGCTATAAAATGGCAATATGCCTGGAAAATATTAAATACTGGCCCATTAATGCATAGAAATGATCCAGTGTTGCACTTTCTGAACACATAATTTGTACAATCCAATCAAGCATTTCACACTTTACAGATTTTTTTTTTTTTTTGGCAAAGAAAAGTTAAAAACTGTATAATTTTCACCCCTATTTACAATTAGGCATCACATTTGTATGAATGTGTGAAATTTGAATGGTTCTGAGTACTTTTGCAGGGCACTGAATGATTGCTCTGTTGGCACACTACTTGCTTTAACCCTTGTATGTAGAAATGGGGTCCAACCAACCCCACACACGTGAAACTTGTATCATTTGCCTCAGTCCTCGCATGCACAAGGGTTAAGATTTTACGTTGGTGTTTTGTTAAGTGCGTTTTTCTGCAGTAGCCTACACATACGCAAATTAGCATAAAACAATGACATCCCCCCACCCCCCAAAGGAAAACCTTTTCATCAGAAGTTGGTAAAAAAGTTGAAGTTCTTACATGCCAGCTGTTGGCTCCGTGGGCGGATTATTGTTAGTGGAAGCAGAACTGGTCACACAAGAAATTTTAACTTTCCTTCTGCAACAAGATTATTAGAAAAACTACTTTTTTTTATAGTGAACATTAAACTCTGGATCAAGTCTCAATGGCTGTCTTTGATACAGACTTGGGGCTTTCTGAAACATTTTACAAGCGCATAGAGCGCCGTATGAAACGCCGAAGAGACGGGGCAAAATCCTACAAAAACACAACGGCGGCCCCTTTAAGAGCTAGCAAAGACTGGAAGTGGACAAATAGACATTAACTCCACTCTCGGCTCATCACTGCAAGGCCTGCCTTTGTACACAATCTTGCAAATGGCCCAGTCATTAGGGTACACTATATGAATATGAAACTTGCACTTCCCTCAACAATTTACCTGATGCTCTGCCAAGCAGCACTGGCAGTCGGAGGCAGAAAAGGCAGCTCTCAGAAAATGCGCTGTTGTTGGAAATCAAAAATGTTCTGACGTGATTGTTGCCAGCCTTTCTGCAAAATAACACACATACTTTCTTTTTCTTTTTTTTTTTATAAAACTGAAAATGTTTTGCATTGTTGGCTCAACCTATCACTGGAAATCTCAGACACACAGACTGTTTCACATAGAAGAATATATATGTAGAAGCAACATTATCTCGCTTTCCTGAATCTATAATGCTATCGCTGTCGCTGGGTGGAATGGCTATTGTCTCCTGTGAGAGATTATGTCAGCTCTACTAAGCACAATTGTATATTTTTCATGCATTCGAAAACAATATTTTCTGGCATGTGAATTTTTAGCTCCGTGAGGAAAAACCAAACACAATTACCCGACTGGAAATAGCAGGAGATCACCAGCTGCAAAACTGAAGCTTGGTGGAAGGTTTTAGCTCTGCAGCTCTGGAGGATATGATGTGGCAGCACTGCTGCCTTGCACCAAGAATGTCGTTGGTTCAAATCCTGGCCTGGTCGTTTTTCTTCGTGGAGTTTGCGTCGGTTCTCTCCAAGTTCTCCATCTTCCTCGCACAGTCCCAAAAGCATGACCGTTAGCGGTTCTCTAATTAATATTACATCCTAGCATTGTGGTGTAACGCTCTGGGGCGATTTTGGTACCAAGTAGTACTTGGTGTAAAGTGGGTGGATTAATGAAGAATGGGGGAAACTACATCCAAATTCTTCAACTTCGCTTTAAATCAACATCTGAACAGGAACAGGTGGGCGTTCCAACAGGACAACGATCCCAAACTTTCCTCAAAACGACTTTTTGGAACGGCGAAAGAAGCAAACAATAAGCGTCAGAAGTGATCTCCACTGTCCTGCTGATATGCTTCGAAGCCAGAACTCTGACAGGAAAGTCATTTTTAAGTTAGCTTTCGTTTCGATATTCAGGCAGAAATGGTGTCGGAGGCTAAAAACTAAGGCTAACGTGTGACTCGATAGAGGGCTGTGATCCAAATATTAGAGCGGAGGTATTCATGGAACCTATTCATGGAAAAAAGGGAGGCTTTATAATAAAATCAAACTTGTGATCATAATTTAATTTGTATATTGGTTACTGACAACAAATGGCTCTGAAAGAGGCCTGGATGAGCCTGATGAACGCATGTAAACTTCCCAACAGTTCTGCATGTCCAACACACTAACACTTTTTTCTGTTTGGGTATATTTCCAGTAGGCCTTTCCGAATCTGGACGCATGGCTTTTTAAAAATAATTTATTTATTTAAACAAAGGCGCCTCCTCTGCCTTTTCCGTCCTCAGCCCATATCTGTCTCTCCCCGGCTGTCAGCCGTTCAGAGGCTGAAATAACATGCGGAAAGGACCGGAGAGTCGGTTGAATGACAGAGAGGAAATAAAGGGGGATAGGAAAGCTAAATAACAACGCATTCATTTACAGCCATTAGCATTCAAACAATTGTTCGGGCCTCGCAATCTGGCACAAAGCCTCCCCCACCCGCCCCCCGTCACATCCTCACCTTGGACACTTGCCACCAAAACAGACTCGCGCCTCATACAGTCGTTCCTCGCGCCTGGCGTCCGCCGGCTTTATTTTGAGGGCGTCGGCACTTAAATGCCACTCAGAAAAAAAAAAGGGAAAAGGAGCGGGATGGAGGGGAGGGTGGTGACGGAGCCTGAGGGAACAAACATCACCACCTGTCTGGCTCTCTGACAGCAAGGAGCAGACAGGTGGAGAGAGGAGGAGGACAAGCAGAGCACAGTGTGTGTGTGTGTGAGAGAGAGATTTCTTCTTCTGTTTTTTATGTGTGTGTACAGAGCTGAAGCATCTTTCCAGCCGAGAGATTGGCATCTGTCTCCATTCGATTCAGACTATGTCGTGCGGCAGCTGTCCGTGACTGTCTGCGTAGCGTGCTATTTATTAGACGCCATACCTGGCCAGTTCCTCTGGAATACCTACATGCATCTGTCCATCCGTCTGTTATCCTCATGCCGGCTGTCAATCCGCCCGCCTTCACTCATGTCCGTCTCCGAGGCAAAGCCACGCGTCCTCATTGTGACGGCAACGCTTTGCGTCGGTTCCCCCTGTCACTCTGCAAGATTTTCCGCGTACGCGCTACAAACTCCGCCGTGTTCTTGTCCGTTCGTTCCCAAAGGGAACCCGTACACTGGTGGATGACTGGGAGACATACTGGGATCAAACCCAGGTATTTCCCCGTCTTTCCATTCCTCAGACTTCCAGGCTCCTGACGGCGGCCTTCAGAAACAGGCTCGAGCTGGCAGCTTCCAGACACAGCCGACACGAGACACAGTCACCGGTTAAGGAAGGTGTGCGGAAGCTGTCATAAAATTTAATGTGCAGCTGATAAATCAAGATCCCATGTGCGCTTGAATGTCAGAGAAGGTGAAGGTCTGTTTGATTTTCACAGCTGATGCCACTGGGTTAAAGTGAAGCTTAGCATTAATCATCTGAAGGAGAAATAAATGCCATATTACTCCACAGAAATGTTAATACGCCTGCTTGCTTAATAAGATGTGATTTGGAATTAAAGTGGCTAAATAATTTTCCCGGACGCTGATATTTTATTACTTTAATAATGACAAACATTCTAGATTTGATTTCAAAATGACTCAGCGTGATCAGGGCCGGCCCTAGCCTCTTTGGTGTTTGTGGGCGACATTTATTTTGTGCCCCCACCCCAATCAATTCAATGTGTCTTTATGACTGCCCACAACACTTTGATTTTCTTTTTAATTAAAAAAAAATCTAAAACACATTGTCTACGAACTAAAAAAGTATTCTTACTAGTGACGTCAAATGAAAGAGGATTTAAAAAAAGTAAATTCTAACTTAGATCCTAGAAGTCCGACTTTTTTCTCGTAAGATTAAAGTCAGAATTCTACGAAAAGTCAAGATTTCTGAGATTAGTTGTAATTATGAAAAGTAATTTTTTTTTTTTTTCCCCAAGTGACCCTAATCCTCTTCCGTAGAATCATGTGGGGAAGAAGTTTAAGGTAGGGAGAAATTCAGATGTGTAGATCTGTGTGCAGACGTGTCGCCTCATGCACTGCTGTTATAAATCTGTATTTGCGTTGAATTGGACGCAGCTGCACCTGCTTTCCAAGCCACTCTGTCTCTGTCACTAGATGGATACACAAATTAGTATTCGAACCCGGATCGCTCCCTCCGTGTGTCTGAATAACCCCGGCAGTGACCCTCGCTAGAGTCTGTTTCAAATCGCTACAACTAACAAAAGATTTTTTATTAAAGCTGCCTTTTGATGGCAGACAATTCACCTTCCAAACAAAACAAAAAATTCAGCAAAATATATTTTGTTGTATATTATTGCTTGACTGAAACAGCTTGTGTCGCCGCTGCGCATTTTGACAGTAAGTCAAAAGTTTGGATGTGTGTGGATTACTGTACACTTTCACAAAACTTTAATTTTTGTACATGTTGAGTTGTTTTTGTAAAATATTGTGCCGCTTTCCTCTCCATTTTTGCAAAGCGGTTCGTTCACTCAGATGTCATCAGTCCAAGCTCCATTGTTTCAGGTACATTAACCAAACAGCAATCGCCTGTTCCTAACTATTAGAATAATAGTCTGTTTGACACTCCGTCACACAATTCTTCTATTGGCAAAATGTCCGTGTTGCACTTTATCGGTATGGATGGAGGAGATCCAAGGCAGGTGAGAATGAGCGAATATTGGATATTTCTTTTTGCTGCAATTGATTTCTTGTTCTCTGGTATATTTCATCTTTCATTTACATTTGTAGTATTTTCTGTAATCTATATACATGTATATTTCAGTTTTCGGCCACAGTTTGAAAAATGTCATGGAATTTGCATGAAATAATTTCTGATTCTGGGTCCTATTTATGTCATTTCATTTTATTTTTTTCCAAAAGGAAATTTTTTGACAGCCTTGAAATATCAACAAATGGCATGAAAGCGATGTAATAGCCTTCATTGACATCGGTGCTTGTTTGCAAGTTGTTATCTGACGGTAATATTTTCTTTTGTTTCACATCTCAAATGATTTGACACGTTAAAGACTTTTGCGAAGTAAATGTCTCTTTGACCATTGTTTAGGCCTGTGTGTGTTTAACTGTTCTGAAAATGTGGGGTTTTGAGTTGACAGCTGCATGAAAACAATCAAGAAAAACTGTTTGGTGATATGTAATTTAACTTTTAGCACCCTCGCACCCACAACAACAATAAAACTGCGACCAGATACAGATGGAGGAAAAAATGGAGAGAAAAAAAAATGCAGTTGTATCAACTGAGCAACGTAGAAATAAGCAACAAGAGAAACTAACCGATGTTAGAACTAGCTAGGCGATATACTGATTAGCTTTGTGTTTGGCTGGCTAGGTTAGCCTAGCTTCTACCACAGCAGATTAAAACTACACAGGCAATTCTATCACATTACTTTTGTTCCTCTCTGACTCTGGCACATTTTCCCTCTTCTTTTCTTTTTTGGGCACCAGACTATGTGGAATATTTTGACATAATGCTTTCTGAAGTCACTTACATTACCAGACTCTCTCCACTCATCCCCCCAGAGCGCGACTGTCAGTGAGCAGCAATGGGGCAGTGAGGGGAGATGGATGGATTATTATTATCATTATTAGATGTTGTGTTTAATATTCTTTGCTATTCAGTTGAATTGACGTACAATCTTTAACATTGCAAAGTTATACTATTACCTAGTTTATTTACTTTGGATCAGCATTGTTAGCTTTTTCTTCTTTTGCTCTTTATTTTGGTTTGGTATTTTGTTTGAATTTCCTTTTAAATACTGTAAAGCACTTTATATTGCCTTGTTGCTGAAAATGTGCTATATAAATTAAATTACCTTTACCTATTACCTATAAGTTTTAAACAGAATAGTTACTCTTTTCTTGAACGGTTTTATGGCGCCCCTGGTCTGCTGGCGCCCTTAGCATTTCCCTGTGCTGCCTACGCCGTCAGCCAGTCCAGAGAATGATGAATGATAATGAAGGGACCTGGATCAATGGACAGATGGAGATGCCATCTAAGCAGGGTCAAAGATGAATAAATGTAATTTAGACGTTAATTCGTTGTTTTGTGGCCAACTACCAAAAGAATCAAACAGAAACCATAACAGCTCAACATCTATGTGTGACTGTCTAAAAGCTGGAAAATCACTTCGCTCGTTTTATGAGAGTAATCAAGAAAATGCCATCAGCTTAACTTTGTGATCGAGTGAATTGAAAACTCTAAAATATCTGAATCGGTCCAGTTCACACAAAAACAGAAGGAGGGGCTCGTCTGGAGTACCAGCCATGCTAAAATCGCCTCTTCTCTCATGGCCATAGTGAATAATCGCAATTCGTCGACGGTCCTGACATCAGGATGTGACACAAAACATTTAGTTTTGGCTCAGTGTTCTGCTAACACTTGGTTTGCTTCTCATTTTGCCAGAAGCTGCCGTTGTGCTCAATGTGGGCGTTGATTTATTCAACATTTTGAGGTAAAACTGATCTGTGAACACTTACTAATCTGCTCGTTTTTAACACAAAAAAAAATCTTAAAAATGTTTATGAAGAAAATAAAGAGGTTGGCTTCAAGTAAGCAGAAGTGACACGGTTAGAGCACTTCACGTCTGTCATTAAAAAAAAACAACAACAACAAAAAATCCTCTTCAGCTGAGATTTATTTTGACTTGCAAGCTGAAATTGTTGCGTCTGAATTCCAGATGAAGTACACCCACTGGCATTTTGTTGTGCAGGTTGTTTTCTTTTTTTTTTTTTTTTTGATTCTGGAAACAATATATTCAGTCTGCTTCTGTGGCTCATCCAACTCAGAGCGCCTGCCAAACACATGTATGGCAAAACTGACTCTCCAAGCCGCAGAAAATCCAGGCAGATGTGTTCCTTGGCCTGAATGGGGAAGAATTGGATGCATTCAAAACCCACAGAAACGAGCACAAATGTATATTTTTAATCCAACGTAATAGTCTCCCATTTCATTTTTTTCTTCAATAATAGAGACCCAAAAAAAAAAAAAAAAAAAAAAACCGGGGGGGGGGGGGGGGGGGGGGGGAAAAAAACAAATTCAGCTCT
>NW_015114099.1:16599-24807 GCF_001443285.1 Poecilia latipinna
CCTGAATGGGGAAGAATTGGATGCATTCAAAACCCACAGAAACGAGCACAAATGTATATTTTTAATCCAACGTAATAGTCTCCCATTTCATTTTTTTCTTCAATAATAGAGACCCAAAAAAAAAAAAAAAAAAAAAAACCGGGGGGGGGGGGGGGGGGGGGGGGAAGACAAGCACATTCACGTCTTTCTCGCTCTTTTGACAAACACACAGTCTCTCTCCGGTGGATAAATCAGCCCTTTCATGCTCTGTCGTCTGGCCAGCCCTGTTATTCTCTTCTCTTACAACACAGCCAGAGCAGTCCCTCTCTCTCTCCATCTTTTTTTTTTTTTTTTTTTTTTTTCTAATGGTCACACATTCTTCTCTTCTCGGCCTCCTCCGTTCTTCAAAGAGCTTCCACTGGAGTCAATCTACAAGTACCGAGTCGACTGGAGATACGGGGGTTTACAGCACGCGTAATGACCGACGAAACGTGTGCGCTCACAAGAGTGTGTGTGTGTGCGCGTGCGTGCGTGCGTGTGTGCGTGAAGACGACAAGGTTTAATTTGTTCCGTGGTGATAAGGAAGGAGGTAATGGCCCTTTGAAATAAAACCGTGACTGCGATACAGATGGTCTGATTAACATAAATATAGAAATGTTATCACTTGATTGTCAGCTGGTGACTACTTTGGTGTGATAATGAGGGTAAAAATATTTGCTCAGGATAAGAAACGGGGACTGATTCAAAATGATCTCGGCGGATATTTGTGTTGCGCTCCTTGTTTGTTCTTTGTACCCAAACTGAGGTTGTATTTTAAAATTTGTCGACAGCGAAACGCGTCGCCTGATGTCATGCGCCGCTTTCGATGCTTGTAATTAAAAGGATTCCCTGCAATTTGTTGCGGTCAGATTAGCAGTAAAGTTGTGATTAATGCAGCAGTAAGGTTCGCACTATGGATTTATTCCTTAGCATTCTTAACAAAAGGTTGCTAATGGCATAACCCTGTGCTATTAGCAACCAGGCAGCCAAGGACGGCATAAAATAAGATCCAATTAAAATTGCCAGCAAGCTGAATACTTAGAAATTGCAATTATTCTATGTTTTTACCCATAGTGCATTGGAAAAGTTTGTGTACCTCATGAATGTTTTTCCATTTTGTTATGCCACGAGCAGAAATACAACTTTTTTATTCTTAGTGTTGTTGTTGTTATAGATGGGCCTCCATTAGTTCAAAGTCTTGCCTTAGATCGGGGCTTTGACTGGGCCGTTTTTAACACATGAACATTAGAGGTACACCGATTTATCGGTGCCGACTTCCTTAATTTTGGGAGATCGGTGATCGGACGATTTTTACATGCGAGGCCGATCTTATCCACCAATCTTGCCAACCTCAGCAAAGGTCTAAAAATCAACCATTGTGGTTTTCTTTTCGCCCATGAGAGAGGTTTGACTGACAAACCGGCCGACCAGGTCATGTCTGCACATTTACAGTTCACGATAGTCGCCCCATTGTTGCCAATTCAGCAACTTTCTTGATATACTGAGCAACATTTCAGACAACAAACTGGTACCAGCCAAAACCGGAATTGGTTAAGTTAGGCTTTTTAAAAGATTGGTAATTGGCGATCGGCCAGAAAACTGCAATCGCTGCAGTTTGTTCAAGGTGCTTCTGCTGGATGGTAAACGTCCACTCCACGCTCATGTCTTTTCCTGCCTCTATTACAGTATTGATCTCTATTTACCTCCATCTGTTTTTATCATTATTTCTGACAAGAAAAGCATGATTGTGCCACCACCGTGTTTCACTGTGGGGATTGTATGTTCAGGGTTAAGTGGACACAGAAAGTCCAGACAGTCCAGCTGTGACCTCATCTGACCAAAACTGGATCTATCATGAAAATTCAGATGTTAGTTTTCAATTTCCTTTTAGAAAGAAGTACTTGTCTGCCTCAACGTGTCACATAAAAATCACAGTAAAATACATTGTCTGTGGTTCAGTCTGAATTCTCAACTTGCCTGATCTTTTCAGGTCAGTCTTTACATGCCTGCTGATTAGCAGCAGGTTCTGGGGCCACAGACAAAACCTCGAAGGCCTCGGACCTTCCGAGATCCAGAGACATTTCTTCTCAGAAACCCTCAACGAATATTTTATTCTTTGAGAGAGCAGGGTGTGTTAGTGCTCACTTTTCCAGGAACCAGAGCGAGAACTACTTTTCTATGTTTTCATTTATGCTCTTCATCTCTATTTCTGCTGCTGACAGCGTTGGCTCTGACCCTTCTTTTTCTGAACACATCAAGTCTCCTCTGCTGCATGCAGACTCCATAAACCCCCGAGCTCTGCAGTTGATCTAGTATTTAGTTTTTCCTAGCTTTTTAGTGATTGAAAGGAAGAACTGTAGCTGAAATCCCTGCTGCCCCCGCAAACCTGACCTTTTGATTCGGCAGAAGACGATGGATGGATGGATGGGTATAATTTATGGAATGCTGTGTACAGCGGTTCTCGTAAGTGTTGAGATGTTTTCATGGTGGGGGAAAAAAAACATTATCAAGATTTAAACTCTTTCCACCTTTAGCATGACGCGTCCATGTTACATACGTGTTTATATCCTTTAAGCTAAACCTTTGTTAAAGCTCATTTTGATTCAGTTTCAATCTTTTGTTGGAAGCAATTATCATCCCACGTCTTGACTTTTGAAAACTTCTATAAAATCTCTGACTCTCTAATATGGTCTTTAGGTGACCCGTCTGATGATCTGTCAAATTTATCTGCTGACTCTAAGCCATTCCAAAATTTGACTTTCATTCCAGCGAGGCCTTTCTTTTGTTGAATAAAAAATAAGCTCGCTACAATTCTGTTGAAAGAAAGGTGGAAGGGACAAAACATGAATGAAGACAAAAGTAAAAAAAAAAAAAAGAAATCTGCTAAATGAGTTCAAAAGAAAGTCAAACTCCAATGTAAAATAAATCAAATTTTATATAGCATGAATTGGGTCCAACTCAAGTGACATCAACGAAACGCAAAACTGACCAAAGAACAAAAGTTGCTTAAATTGGTGGTGGAGTAAACTAAACATGAGGGAGGTACAACATAACAAAATAACAAAAAGTACAAAATTAGCAAAAACACATGTAAAACAAATAAATCAAATATGACTAAACTTAACTTATTCGCCAAATAAGTTAATATTAAAGTGACAAAATAAGGTCAACTTTGACAAATATAGTTCCCACGCTTCAGTCCTTTGTAAAAGTTGTATTTTCTTGACTTCAGCAACTCTGGTTTTTGCAGAACCTCAAAGAAAAAAATACAAACAGAAACAAGACGAGCGTAAGTAAACCAGACAAATATTAACTAAAGTGTTCACCCACTAGAAAGTATGCCTAAATAAAATGACTTGAACTTCTGCATAGTGCAATTTCACCCACTGTTAGCCAAAACAAGCTATGCTAACTCTGTGGTGGGAGGAGCTGCTATAGGTGAACACCTGAGTTTTGTTAAGACGTTCACACAGGAAGGATGAAGGCTAAAATTTTAATTGGGTCTTCCAACAATGTACAAGGTTAAAGAGCATGCTCATGCATGACAGCAGGGACAGCTCTTTGTTTTTAATTGTTCTCCTAGATTTGTTTTTCATTTGAAAAAAAAAATGGAGAAACTCTTTCTGGTCACAAATCATTATTGAGACATTTTTAGGTTGCCGAAACATGCCTGATCTAAAACAGTTGTATACAAAAAAAAGATATCCGTGGTCATGGGGTGTCTTTGGGATGGATGACCTTTTGTTTCCATGAAGTTTTAATTGGGCTGATTTGAACTGTGTCTCTGTGTCTCAATGTTTCCCTCAATGTTAGCTTAATTGCTCGTTGTTGCTAGGAGTTCTGGTTCTGAGCGGCTTTGTCCCCGTCACTCTGCAACCTTGATCAGGTCAAGGGGATTACAGGAAATTCATGAATATGTCTTACGTGAACTTTTCACCAAGGTGTATTAATGAACGAGGGAATTAAATGATTGGATCTCTAGTGAAGAGATTTATTTTGTTTTTCTTTTACAGCTAAATTCTTTGTCAAATTAAAAAAAAAAATGAAGTAATGAGAACTTGCTCTTGTTAGGAAAGCCCAAGCCTAGAGGAAGCGTTTTGACGTCCTGCTGAAAGCGGCATCATTTTGAGCTAAAGGCTCCGAGCCGAGTCAGTGACGTAACGGCGCCTTTCAAATCCGAACGTCTCACCGAATGAGACATTTTGAGATGCAGGCAGCCCCAAAACAAAGCGAGAGGATTGTGTAATATCAAAAGTTTTTATTCCACAGATCCACCCCCGCCCTCCCAAACAAACGCTCTCAAGCAATAAAAAGTGATTATGTGTCATACGTCTCCTCTAATCTCGCATTTCCTGAAACGGCAGGGAAAGGTCAGAATCAAGAGTATTAAGGGCGAGCGGTAATAACTTGCACTCTAGCACCGATAAATTTACGAGACTCTTTAAAAGTATTACAACCGCCTTTGACAGCGAACTCTTTCTAAAAGCCTTACACCAAACGTGAAAATGTATTAGTTAGTATCGCAGCTGCGCCGCTGGGCTGTTCATCTGTTTTGCCATTAGCTAAATTGCACAAAATCAAATTAATGCACAATGCAAACTATGTGCAAGCTGAGTGTAAGTACCCCTTGTAAATCCCTTTTGTCAGAACAGCGAGCGCTCCTGTAGCGCTCTGAGAATCAAGTCTTATGCTTTACATTGCCACGTACTTTATCAGCCGTTTGCCGAATAAGTAAGCGTACGGGAAGCAAAGGCTATCGACTTGTGCGTTTATGCTGCATTTCTAAATTAAGTTTAAACAAGGACTAATGGATGCTTTGCAGCTCAAATGTGCTCATGTGGAAAGCTTGGAAGAGTGGGAGCATAAATATGACAGCGCTGCAAATTCTACTAGTGGAGACCAGGAGGGGACATGGTGACTTACTTCTACTTTTTTTCCACTTTTTTTTTTTTTAAAAAAGAAGAAAGAAATCTAATGAACCCCACGACTTCATTATATTTCACTGGGATATTGTGTGACAGACCTAAATGTTCAAAATTGTAAAGTGGAAGAAAAACTGTATGGCATTCAAAATGTTTTCACACACACACAAAAAAAGAGAAGAGTTGTGTATTTCTGAAGCCAAAAAACAAAGCATCCAGCTGTTCTGTGAAGGCATCAGAGGTTTGTTGGAGAACATTAGCAAACAAACGGACACAGAGGAACATGCCAGACGGACAGGCCGGGGAGAACGTGCTGCAGAAGCTTAAGTCAGGGTTAGGATGTCAACCCGTCTTGGATATCTCAAAATTGTGTCCAGTCCGTCGTCTGTGACCTGATGCAGTTTGGAACAAAGGCAAACCTGCGTCGATTCTGGCCGTTAGAGAAGAAAGCTGTTGTTCAAAGAAAGTCTTGAGTTTAGAGGTTGTCATAAGCGGAGGTGGGTACGAGAAACTAGCTACATTTACTCAGTTTCTAAAAAGTTGTGTAACTTTTAGAAAAGGAAAACAAAGCTTTCAGTATCTTTACTGCACTTTACTTTTACTTGGCTAATATTATTATAAACTATTTATTCTCTTGAGCACATTTCTGGATACTGTCCCATACAAGTAGCTGCAATGAGGACATATTTTAATCAGAAATGTGTAGGACACATCTACAGACTTTGTTTTGATGTTGTTTTTAGTCGGCACAGTGAGAACTGGTGGCAGCATCATGCTGTGGGGATGCTTTTCCTCAGCAGTGGCAGAGGAGCTGCTCAGATTTTTTATTTTTAAGGTTTTTTTGGGTTTTTTTTTTGACTCTAGTGGCCTTTAAGTGAAAGTGCTCAGACAGGAAAGTGGGCAATGAGAGAGAGAGAAGACAAGGGCAAAGGTCACCACGCTGGGAATCGAACCTGCGACGGCCGCATCGAGGACTAAGACCTACGTTAGTTTAAATCATGTTCTTCTATAATGACACAAATACTTCATTTTTAAACAAAATGTTTAGCTTGTGAATTTAATGTTTAGTTTCTCACTCTATTTACTTTACAATGTAAATATTTAGCTCCAATTTAAAAAATGTATTTTGCTAGCTTAAATATTTGGTTCCAAACTAAGCATTTAATTTCGAAGTTGGTAAGCTATTTAGCCGGCTTGCTAACTAAATATTCAGGTTGCTAGCTAAATATTTACCTCGTAACTAAACATTTAGCTAAAATAAAAATGAGCTTGTCGATAAGTGGAAGTGGAATATCAAAATAAAAGAGGGAATTATAAACGTGGGTCACTGCGGATCAGGATGGACCAGGAGCTTCTTAAAGAGATAGAGGCCCATTTCAAAGCGTCGGACTGGAAAGTCAAATTTCTTTTAAATCATATTTGATGCAGCAGTTTTATAGCAATCAAGTAACTATGTGCCAGAAAATACATAAGATTGACAATTCGACTGGATTTAACAGAACACGGAGCTTTACAAAAAAGAGCAAACGCAAATTTGTCTTGAGTAAGACTTGGCAGCAAAGATCTCTCAAAGTATTTACTCAGGTGAGGGATTTTGTTGAAAAGCATTCCTCCCACCCTCGCTCAAAAAAAAAAAAAAAATACATAAAAGTTATAAAATGGCAATGTGAAAAAGTTTCTGCGAGGTGTGATAATATATATTTGCAATATTATAAAGGTTAGGACTTGAATGGAAAGCTGATGGAGCCATAACAGTTACTAATAAAAGAACTAATTATGGTTTTAAAATACTTAAATGAAATGAAGGGACTAAGATTTTTCACACAAACGTGGCCAAATGGATGCTTCAGAAGCTGCGCTGATGTTTGACAGATGATCCTATTGATCATCACGAAGGTCACGGACTGTACCGCGTGCGGTAATGAGTCATAATGAACATAATAGGGCGCACGTGTTAATCACTTCCGAGAGGGCGATGATGAGATGGAGAGTCCGACAGAGAACCAGGAGACAAAACCGAGCGAAGCAGAGGGAGGTGCTCAGGAAAGGGGGGAAAACAGAGGAGGGCTGGGAGACTTTTTCTTTTTTTTTCTTTTTTGGAGTCCCGTTATTACTGGTAAAGCTGAGCTGGAGTCAGAGCGAGAGAGAGAGAGAGAGAGAGGGAACAGAGAGGAGAGAAAGCCGACGATGACAGCGTTCGTCCTTCTCCGACTCAGTTTTGTGACCGAGTGACGGACAGCACCAGCAGCCGAAGAGGAAACTTAAGATGATCACACCGAGATCCGACACCTGAAGGTATTTTTTACCTCCTTTTTTAAATTTAAACCATGATGAACATGTCTTCTTCATATTTTCACCTCGGTCAGGCTGAGTGGAGATGAGACCCAGTTTCCCTCATCATCATCATCATCATCACCATCGTCGCTCGGGTATTTGGGAATCGCCTGTCTCCTTCCCCGTCTCATCTTTGGCATCCCCGCTTGACACTTTGTTTTTTTTTTTTTTTTAATCACGTTTAAATTATTACTAATTTTGGTTTGAACGAGTCTTTCAAAAACGATGCTACGTGGATCAGTGGATATAATTTTAGGGAAACGGAATCGTTAATGGAACAACTCCGTGCGCATTTTTTGCGAGACTCGGATGTGCCTGCCGCCTGCTTTTATTGCTACGAAAAGACAAGAAAAATAAAAACAAACTAACAATCGAATTAAAGTGTAATATAACCGTATAAAAAATGCACAGCGGAGCCAATTCTGCGATGGATGATTATTGATAGGCAGGAGCCCAGTTTGGAAGTCCTTGCTCCAAGACTGAACCTGTCCCCTAACGCGCAGCAGCACGCGCTTTAACGTGGGGGACTTTAACCGCCTTGATTAGAAAACACACACCCGGATAGTGATCGATCCTCTCATTGATCACATTGATCCGTTCGTCGTTTCCACCTGATTTGATCTCCGTTCAGTTGGTGCCCTCGACCGCAAGGTGAAGGAAATTACACCCCCAATACTCCCTCTCTCTCTCTCTCTCTCTCTCTCTCTCTCTCTCTCTTTCTCTCTCTCGAGCAAACTGGACGGGCGCGATACATATATTTTTTATTCTTCTCCCTTTTCTTTTCTTTTCTTTTTTTTTTTTACGCGTTCCTGACAGGCGCAGACAGTCCGGGGCGCAAACATTTTACCGTCCGCTTATGCGCAAATCTGTCTGCGGTCCAGCGTGTCCCCCAAGAGGCTGCAAGGCGCTTTTGCCAGTGGCGGTACCGACGGGG
>NW_015114099.1:28015-48200 GCF_001443285.1 Poecilia latipinna
GGCAGGGGTGGGGTGCCGGTTACACCACTTCACATTACATCACTAAGAGAGCCATCAGGGGAATCATATGAGCCAGAGATGATGCATCTGTGGTAGTAGCATCTTTTATGTAATGTATTCTGTTATTTCTGTTTTATGCATGAATTTAGAAGAACAAAGACCAAACTTTCTGGATTTGCAAAATTAATTAATTTACATAAATATGTTATTTTTATACCACCGTGCATCCATTTATTATGCACAACAAGCCTCTGGAGTCACTGGTACCAAGGGTACCACCAGTAGTTGCAATGACCACCCTTAGCCAGACTGTCCTATATGCATATATATTTTTTTGTATGCATACGTTTAAGGGACAAGCTTTTATGTGACAGCTTCATATGTTTGATGATCTTATGCACTCATTTAAGATGGTAAAGGACGAGAATTATTGTAATATCTACCAGAATGCTAGGATGCTGTTGCATTGGTCCTAAACTTCACATTCCTTCATATCACCATTTCTACTAAAGCTCCTGAATTTCTGTGTTGGTGGTTGGTCTTGGTGTGTCATCACAAGATTATCCCAGCCCCGTTCCACCCGGCCACCCTCTTACAAAGTTTTCTTGAGGCGCCCCTGCTAATTGCTTCCATTCATTACACAACAACCTCATAAGCTGGTGATAATAAGTCTTTGGCTTCGTAACCACTTGTGCTGGCAATGTGCTCGTGCCTTTGCAGATATCACCTGTTTTTTTATTTATTATTATTCTCCTTTTTTTTTTTTCCCTGTGCACAAATGTAATAATGTGTGTGTGTGTGAGAGAGACCTTAAGCATCCACTGCCCCTCCTGGGAAATACATTTGCTTGGATTTATGACCTGCCTTCTCAGGTTATATCGATTATTACAGCCTGCTGTGTACTAGCTATATTTTTGTAAGAGCAAGAAAAGTGGGTCTGCCGTATCTATATATAAATTCTGGATGTTGTCGGGAGCACAGCGAGCGTTTGAAACAGTCATCTCTGCAGCTGAGGTCAATTCTCCAGTGAAACATCTTTGCTCTTATAGCCCCTTGTTGAACACATTAGGACTAATGTTATACATGAATGGCTCCCACACACACACTCGCGTACACGCTTATGATGGGCCTTAAGCGAGCATAATGGCTCTGTTCGGTGTGAGAAGTGCTTATGTATGTGGAAAGCTCATATAGCAAACATCCCTGGGTGAAAACCGCAATTACATTTGTTTACGTGTACAAGTCCACAATTTGCTTCTGAACATGATGATCTCTGCGTATCAGTTTCTTTGATTGCATTAGCACTTGTCTATCATCTTTTCCCCCTGACCAGCAGGGGCATTGCGAGAACTCAATTGGTAGGAAATCAAAAGAGCGAAGCGTGCTGCTGTTCTGCTTTGGTTCATGCCAGTCTGCATGTTAGCATTCAATGAATAGCTTTTTTTACCCAAATGGGAGATGGAAAGCAGAAGGGGTGATGTCAAGCCAGGATAAGATGATTAAAAAAAAAGCCATTGAGGTATGAGAGGGATGGTGTGATAAAGGGAAGAGGACTGGATGAAAGGTGGACAAGGGTAAGGTTAAAGAGATAAAGAGAGAAAAATGAGCAAAGAACAGGAAGAGGAAGAGCAGGTAGATGTGGAAACGGGTTACACAGAGTCTCTGACTGATGTTGATGATGAAACTGCGCAGAAATTACAAACTGGAAGGAAAGGTGTTGCTGTTGTAGCATGAGAAAGACAGACTTGGCAAAGGCACTGTCGATCTGAAGATAGTCAGGTTTTGAAAATGTGATGATAGAATCGGATAGAAGGATATGCCAAAAATGGACATAATGTATGAAAGGAAATGTGATTTTTTTTTTTCTAGCATCTGAGGTCTTTCACAAGGTTCCTGTTGCATCTCTGGATTTTCTGGAAGGGCTATTGAAGTCAACTCTTACCGTACCACTTGTTTGCCTCTGAGGCGACAAACAACGTCGTCATAGCCTCACAGCAGTTGGTTAGCCTTCTTGTGACGTACCAATGATAGATGGTTTATGTGGCCAGCAGAACCCAACACACATTGGCAGCAAAGTGAACCAAGATGGAACGAATCACTGCATGCTACCCAAGAGTAGCACTGACACTAAAAAACAAACCAATGAGCCATCATGCTCCATCGATGCGAATGTGTAGCAGTGTGTGAACCCCACCGAGTTAAACTGCACACCTTCCCTTGTTACTGCCACTGTTACCCGACTCCATTGTTGAAAGCTCTTGTGTGTGGGAAATGGGCTACCTGACGGGTGAGGAGTAACATCAAAATCAGGTAATGGGAGCGTGTCTTCATGATGAAACGGATGGTTCCACATTTTGGCAAGATCTTTAGTACGAGAGCCATTAAAGAGTCCCATCGTGCCATTCATACAGTTGATAGTAATTTTATTAAGATGCTAGGGGAAGTGTTGGAGAGGCCAGAGTTTCCTCTGGCTGTTTGAAGTATAAGGTAGGTTAGTGTGGCCCCTGCCCTACCTTTTGCTGCACACTTCCAGCAAGCTGGCTGATAAAGCTCTCACCTTGTTTTTCAGTAAAGATAAATTAATCACAGATTACTTCATTTAAGTGTTTTGTTGCACTGGTGTGGGCTCACCACACTGGTGATGTCTGTAATATTACTACAAACTCTCATTGAGTTTGAAATGGACTCAATTTTGCTAAAGAGGCTAAAGACTGATAGGGAAACAAGATCTGAAATCTGCTTTGTTTTATTATTTAATCATTTCTTCTATGGACTTTTACCTCCAAGGTAACTAGTGTTTCCTTGCTGGAGTGGCGAATCACTCACTAACACTGTTGCAGAGCCTATGCTGGCTGTCCTTTCTTTCTTGACGTGATCACAGTCCGACGGCGATCTTGCAGATGTGGGCCAGTGTGGTGATCTCTGTTTTGTTGAGCCAGCTGTAACATCATGCACATCCACACAGGGAACACGGTAAATTATCAGTGAGTTCCCTATTTCCTTTTGATTCCCTCCTAATGAGAATGAGAGAACCCCTGTGATGCTCACCCGTGGGGGCTTTTCTCTTTTGTGGCAATGCTCGTGTATGTGTGTGGGTGTGTGTGTGTGTGTGGGGCAGTCAACAGCAGCGTACCATTCATTAGTTGACAATTCAGTGAAATGAATCAGACAACATAGGCTCCCAGGGATCTGTGTGGAGAACAAGGAAATGACTGCTTATTGCTCAACACATGAACATTCCCCTGGGCCCTCATGCACAGAGATAATGCCTCAATTCCCTTTCCAACTCTCTCTAACGGTGAAGGAAACATGGCGCTTCTGCAATCTAGCATTGCTTCAGATCCCCCTTGTGCTTGCCTCCGTGTGCTTTCCAGGGATGAGGAACACAGACTGAGCCATGCAGAGCTCCTCTTCCTCTCGAGTCGGAATTTGGAAGGGGGCGTAATAAGGCCTGTGACTCTGCACTGACTTTGCTGAGAACTGGATCTCAACTATATCTGCTCAAATTACCTACTCAAGGCAAGTGACTGATGAGCCATTTCTCACCCATACGTGATGCTCCTTTTATACACCATATAGATGAGTGTGTGTGTGTGTGTGGGGTGATGTACTATCCCTTCCTCTCAGTGCCCTTTGATGGTGATCGCGCATTAAAGGAAGGGAAGGCGGATGATTGCTGATGCAGACTTTTCAAGAAGGGGAAATTTGCCAGCAGTTTCGCAGCAAGATTCTCTGAGGAGAAGTGTTGGAATTAGCCTGAATATCCTTCATGCCCCCCCCCCCTCTACCTCCCCCTCTTTCCTCCCCTTCCTAATTTTTCTTCAATGTTGAGCTCTGCCTTCAGCATATCCAGTTGAAATTTAGGGCAGGACACACTGACCCTCAGCCTTTGCGTTGCTATGTTGAAGCACGAGGCCACCATCTCCCTGGCGCTGAGGGAGGAGGTGGGAGAGGGTCATTTAGAGAAAATGGTTCTGTCTGGCGGGCGGCACAGTGCTCTTTTTTTTTTTTTTTTCCTCTCTGTGGAAGCCTGCGGGATAGTGTTTCAGACGATGTCACGGTCTGATTGTCACAGACCAAGAGCGTTGTTTACATGCGTGCATGTAGCAGTATGTGTGGCCGGCACATTTTCATGCACATATTCAATTGAAAGCTTTCAAACAAGCTTCGCTATATGCTATTCCTCTAGTTTTATTCCCCTTTCACCAGGACTGAAAATGCAAAGATCCATTTTTTCCCTCCCTCCTCCTAACTGCAGGGGTCTGTATTACTGCCTGGTTGAGCTAGATCTCTGAACTAGATTGCTGAAAACAAGTCCCAGCTCTTTGGTGGATGGCTGTCAGGATGGGAGGAATAAAGTAGGATTCCAGTGAGAAAAAATAAATTGCACAGCATCTCGCTCCACTGGAGACAAAATACAGAAAAACAGGAGGCTGCCCCAGGCTGGGTGGATTGGCATTTTCGTGTACATGGATGTTCTACGTATTAACATTTATACCCCACTGTGTAGAAATGAGAATGAGAGAGGGCAAGCGAGGCAGACATTGACAGAACGAGAACAAGTGCAAGGGGTGACTGTGTGTGTAGATGTGTAGGTTCTTGGTTTTGCCACCGTCGGCTGTAGCATTAGAGCGGTGAGCTAAAAGAGGATTATGGCTTTGGATAGAAAGTTTCAAGAAAGTTTGTTCTTTATGTAAAACGTGACGCAATGTTTTTTGTTGTAGATGCAAAATATCATCCGAGAGACGCAAATGGTTTGTCACAAACTGACTGGCGTCCAGACACAGGAGAGTTACTGTATGTGCATGGCAGTGTGTGTTTGGCTATTTAGCGATTACCTTTCTTTGCACTATAGAGAAACGGACGATGTTACCTTTTCAGGCAACACTCCACTATTGCTGGCAGGACAGCTTGTCTCACGTTAACAAGGCAGGTTCGTCTGCAAAAAACGAATGTCTGTAATTTGTAGCTAAATACACTTTAGGGTTGTCCTTTTTGTTTTAGTTTTCTTAAGTTAACTTTTTTCACATAATACCATTAGCCATAAAGTGACCCGTTCCCATGGCAATAGGCTACAGAACTATTGCACAGACCTTGTTATTCAGCTACAAGATTCGTCCAACGCGGTAGTTTGAGGGTAAAAACCAGAACTGATGCCAAAGCATGTTCTTTGTTGTTCTATAAGACAAACTCAGGAACTGATTAGGCTTTCCACAGTTAGAGGAC
Source organism: Poecilia latipinna (assembly GCF_001443285.1). Taxonomy (NCBI): domain Eukaryota; kingdom Metazoa; phylum Chordata; class Actinopteri; order Cyprinodontiformes; family Poeciliidae; genus Poecilia; species Poecilia latipinna. The sequence continues at coordinate 33,242 of NW_015114099.1, forward strand.
TGCCTTCATCCCAAGTCTTTAAGCCCCCGATAACATCTCTTTGTAAATGTTTGTTTCTCCTTCTGTTGTGTTCAACATTTCTGTAAAAGACAAATCACATCATTACTGTGAGTATCCCTCACATGTCTGAGGGTCACCATTTTAATTTGTAAAGGTATAGCTTATGAAGGCAACTATAATAACCAACATTTCTGATTATTGATCAGTAATTATCAGCAAAGCTGCAACTGAGACGTTATCAGCAAAGGCTTAAGTGAAATGCCCCAACGGTGTTCATTAACGTAGTCAGAAGCCCTTTCGCATTAAAGTTTCGTTTTGTGACTTGCATGTGTTTTTCTGAGAAAGAGAGCTTAGCCCTGGGAAAACTGCAAGCTGCTTCCCTTTGATTCCACCATTCATGATCTGAAAGCACACATGGCCAATGTTCTCAGCAAGTCAAGTTTATTTACTAGTACATTTCGTCAATATGGTAATTTCAAAACATGATGCATGATGTAAACATAACACAGTAAGCAAAAAAAAAAAAAAGAAAAAGAAAACCATTACATTGCAGTAGCAAAGTAATGAAAAGTTGCAATCCAGATAGAAATTAACGGAGTTCTTGATATTAATTAAAGGCAACTCTAAGCAAACGGGTTTTTAGCCTTGATTTAAAGGAACCCAGTGTTTCATCATTTTTGCAGTTTTCTGGAAGCTCGTGCCAGATTAAAGGAGCATAAAAGCCGAACGCTGCTTCTCCACGTTTGGTCCCGACTCCCAGAAGAACCAGAAGACCTGAGTGGTCTGTAAAGCTGACGCAACGACAGATCTTTAATGATCTCCTCCTATAAAAGGAAAAGACAAAAAGACCCAAATTGGACCATTCATGCTTGCATGTTGATCACAGAGCTTTGACGCGAAAAGGGCTAGAAATCGAGTTTGTAGTCTTCATAAACCGTAGCACACTGTGTGGCATCGACTCATATTAAATTTTATAGCAGGCGGTAATAAAACTGATATCTTATTACAGTGAACAGATATTGAGGCTTTAAAGACCGGCATCTTAACAGGTTGTCTTAAATGAGGCACATTGAGAGGATGTCTAACTAGAGTTTTAAACTTGGCACTCGCAACAGTTTGACTGCTGTGTTTCATGGGCCCATTTTCTGGTCCAGCAAAGAGCCGGTGCTGAGGCTAGCCACTTTTATGGATTCTGACGCCAAATTGCGCACCAACCCATTACCCCTTCTTTGCATTAAAAAAAAGGAACATGTGTTGGAAAAATAGAGCTGATTTAGCACCGTCACCGGTTTGGCACTGGAACCGGTTCGGTTGATTGGGTGGACAGCTTCAAACGTGCGTGTTCACACTTGACATTGAAATTCATCCTAAATGATCACATCTAACTTACCCTCTCTTTTTGCAATTAAATGTGGAGCAAGATCAGAGGGCTGAGAACTGAAAAACAAGCCAGACTCTTTTTCTTCTAAATTTCTCTGAAGTTGGTCTGACTGAAGCCATACTCAATAAAGTTAAAAATAACGAGCTATAATAAAGACCTATAATAGGCTAATGAAACTAAAATGTGATTGCTGTATTTTAGGATTTTCTACTATAAAAACAAGACCTTCAGCTCTGCCCTGCCTTTACAAGCTTTTACCACTGTTGGCTGAAAGAGTTACAGTTTTGGAATGGAGGGTGATTATTTCTATTTTAAACCCACTGAACAATGGATGAACTTACCCACTTATCTAATCCTCACATATTTGAATCCTAATAAATATCTCGAATTCCAGTTTCCCTACATTAGCAGCAAATAAAAACGGTTCGCAGACGTTTATAGCATAAACTTTGCCAAGATTTGCCTTTGAATATGTCACACCTCAACTTGCAGCGTTTCTATAAATGGTGAGTCGTTGTGGTGAGAGGACAAAGGTGTTCAAGTTGGAAACAGATGAAGGAACAGGAATAGCAGTCACGCTGCCCGGCTCGTATTCCTTCCATGTTCAGGGATAATGAGGCTGGAATCCATGAGGAGGGTCAAATCTCACTGAACCACACAGAAATCAAGCGAGCTTCAATTAGGAGTTCGGCGTGTGGACTCTGGTATCGTAACACCGAACAGACGAATCTAAAATGGATCAGAAGCCACAAAGCAGTTTTCAGCTTTACAGCTCCCTTTGTGTGTGATTTTTCTGCTCTTGAGCGCATGTGAAATTGAAGGCAGCAAGTGGAGCTAACTGTAATAATTTCATTATGGATTAACACAATTTGGAAAGACTTTCATATGCTGTGCAACAAAAAGGTGCCTCTGACTGTAACCAGTTCGAAGGAATGACATTTTTTTTCACATTCAGAAAATTAGCTAATATTCTGAACAGTTGGGTTTGGATCAAAGCAGCAGCTTTCACACACTGGTAGAGGTGCAATTGTGCTGGCACTGGCAGCCCAAAGTAAATAATAATAAAAAAAACACTCATAGTTTTATTTTGCAACAAATACTCAATGACCTGCTAATCTGAGTAAAATCTGTGGATTTCAAATAATTCGATTTAGTCAGAGGAGAAAAAAAACCCCCCAAAAAACTATTGAAACCAACCTGACCCTACAGTATGTTTAGAGAGAAAAAATAAGTTGTCCACTTTTTCTAAATCATGAAATAACGACGTCATTCCTTTGAATGTCGTCTTTAATTGGATGGCATGCAGCAGCCTACCTGTCCAGAGACGCTGAAGTTTCACGTCGGCCTTTCCCACCTCATTTCTTTCGCTACTTTTGTGTTTTATTGAGTCCCTTTTTCCTGTTTCAGAGGCGAGAGCGAGTGCTTAAGTATTTGCTCAGGTGGCTGATGATTTCAGTTCAGCCACAGATGTGCCTCTGTGGTTGTGGCTGTGGTGGGGGATCCTTGATGGAAGAACACCTACAGCATAAGCTGCCACCCCTGACACAGGAGTCCTGCAGGAATTTACTAAATCCTTTTGCAAATGTCCCTTCTCCATGAAGATAATTGGCTTATTCCTGTGTTTAATAGCCGGTCCGTCAGGACACCGGGTTCAGCATGCTCTGTGCAGACACGTGTCTGTTCCTCTGTGTGTTGGGGACTTACAGACATATTACATTCTTACTTACTGTGAGAAAACGATAAACTGATGGCATAGTGGCTCTTCGTGTAGCCGCTATGCTGAGGTGTCTCTGAGTGCAAGGGCATGGGCTTGACTCCTAGTGTGCTCTCCTTTTGAAACAAAAATGGCTGCTTCTTTTTGATGTTGGGGCAGCGGATACGCAGACAGCCTCGTTCAGGAACAATCTGCACGTACAAGACTTTCAGAGCTGCATTTTTCATGCCCTCTAATGCACTTGATTTCTGCTTTTTTTTTGTTGTTGTTGAGCTCTACACCACAGTTTGAGGCTTCCACGTAGACTTGGATGTGGAGAAGGTGTTGCCTCACCTAAATCATTACCCGCACATCAAACACAATCTGGGTCTCTCTCAGAAGAATCCTTCCCTCAGCAGTCTTGGCGCCTGCAGGAGACGCGACCTCAAAAACCGCGCGGGTGCTCGTGCACAGCCGGGCTCGCGTGTGCGCCCCTCTCTTCACGCTTTACTTTAACCCCCCCTAGGTGGCTCCGCAGCCGCACCAAGAGCGGACGCTTCTGCGTTTCTTGGCCTCCGGGCGACTGCTTAGCGACGAACCAGACCTCGGCTGATCCAGCAGCTCGGAGAGAAAAGGAAATCAACTCGACGCTCGAGCCAGAAAACGAGCGGGCTCGGAGATGGATGAATTGTCGGCGGATGCGCAGCTGTTCGCGTCCTCTGCGAGCCCACGATAGAAGCCAGAGAGCTATCGCGCATAATTCTGGGACGTGACCGAAAACTGTCTACTTAGAGTGCATCAGGAAATGGATGAAAGAGGAGAATTCCCTGCACGTGGTGGGAGGAAAGAGACGGAGCTCAGAAAAAAAAGAAAAGAAAAGAAAAAAAAAGCCTCTTCTGTGTGTTTGTGTGTGTCCTGATGGCTGCTAAGTTGAACAAAGACAACAGAGAGACAGTTGCTATGATGTAGTTTCAAACCAAGTGCTCTGTCAGAGTGAAAACATGCTGGACCTGCTGTGAAGTGAAATGGTTGAAAGCATCTTTTCAAAAGCCTGACTGATGATATTGAGCAGATAAAATGGCAGCGCCTCAGGGAGGATTTTTTTTTTTCAAGCTAAAAATACAGAAGCAAAGTACAGTTTGTTCAGGCTCATGATGTCAAATTACACTAATAAATAACACGTTTGTTTTACTTTAATTGCTTAATGTAGCTACTTTGTCACGTGGGAGGTGGGATTAAGAGTTTGCTTTCTGCTGAATGGCTGCATTTTCCAGGCTAGCCTACAATCACAGGGGGCGAGCCACAGAGCAGGAGGTTCGTCAGCGGCGTAATTAATGCAGTGTAGTTCAGTTGTCATGCGTGATATTTCAGGACTGCGATCTACTTGAAAAGGCCTTTTGATGAATGGCCAATTAGAGGCAGGCTCCTCATGCCTGGTGGCTGACTGATCTCTTTTTAATGACACTCCTGTTTCTTTGATAAAACACAAAATGAATCATCGATACCCTGTCCTGGGGGGAGAGTAGCGCTGAGCTCTGAATTGAATAGTAATTGGGTTTGCAGCAGCAGCAGTTTGGGGTCAGCAGCGTCAGTTTTGGGCTCTGTGCTCGTGGTGACCCGCCTCGGTCGGACTCTGATTCACACGGCTGCTCCTGCGATTTGCTGTTTGTTTTTCTCCTAACTACTGCTAACAATTTAATCCAGACACGATGTGGGTTTTTTTTGTTGTTTTTTTTTGTTGTTTTTTTTTTACGTTTGCATTGAGTGGTTCTGGACCTTTCTCTTCCATTTCTAATGCTAAACTACGGAATAATGGCTGCTGTTTGCTGTCGGACTGGGAGATTTGACTTCCAAAGAAAAGAGAGAGAATGAGCTGTCACGCTGATTCAAATTGAAAACTGGAGTGAATAAGAGTTCAAACTGGAGTCACTGTTGGGTGTATATACTTGTTCTGCTCAACATTCGACTGTGTTCTTGGTCGGAGGTACTTCTGGTGGAGATTCTTTCCCTTTTTATGCAGCTGGAGTCAAAACTGCCTGCAGCCAGACACTCATACAGGAATCATTGGTAGGAAATCTCAAAACTTCTTCCAGAGGTACTTATTTCTGTCTTTTCCTGGATGACAGCTGGTACCTTGGACAGCTGAGTTTTGCAGACTTTTTTTTTTTTTTTTTTGCTTCTATGAGCATATATTTATAAAATATGAGAGTTTTGTGTGGTTGTACCATTTTAAAGGGCCCCTATTATGTAAAATTTACTTTTTTCAGCTTTGCATCATACCTGAAGTGTTGCTTTGATTCTTTCACATATGTTGGAGAAATCCTTTAATTTTCCATGGCAACCATTCAGCTGTGCAAAATTTCCTCGGAGACGCTCATTATAGGAGTCACTTTGGTGAAACGCTGCTAAAAACGTTCTTAAAAGGGTTAATGGAGGAGCGACGTTGTGATGACTTCCTGAAGGCGGAGTTTCAGAAACAGCAGGAGATTTTTTTTAAAGGGACAGAAGCCCAATTAAAAGGCGCTAAATGATTTAGTCAAACTTCTTGCAAGTCATATTTAATGTTATACAGCGTTTTTACAACTAACACATCGAGCTATAAAAAAGATCTGTATGCATGGAAAACACACAATGCTGCAAATCTTTTCTATATAAACACCAACTTGAATTTGTGAGGTTATTTAACATGTCATCAAAACAAGATTAACATCAATAGGTTCAGCTTCTAATGTGTAATCCAATCTCCTCTCCCCCCATGATTATTTTAGATTCTTCAGTGTTTGGCTGAAACAAAACCCCCCACTTTGATTAAACATGAGATATTTTTCCTTGATGTCTATGCTCTGATTGTGATGCATTGTTTTTTTTTTGTTTTTTTGTTATTCAAAGAGCATTTCTTTTCCTGCATAATTAATGGTCTGGGAATAAAATACAACCACGGCAGAGATAAGAAGTGCCGCAAAAAGGTACAAAAGAAGAACAAAATGTCTCATTTTCTCCTTTATTTACCACTCCCCCCTCTGGAGATGACTAATACGTGTTTGCCTTTCCTCTAAAAAGGGGTTGTCATGGGAGAAAAGTTGAAGCTGTGAATCCACACTGTGTGACAATTGGAACGAGCAGCCCACCAGGCCGCTTTTGGCCCACCCAATGGGCAGCGACACCTTTTTTTGTACATTTTTTTTTTTTATTTCTTTTTATTTTTGCATCAGTGTTTTTGCAGCGGGGGCCTTCAGCCGCTGGAGATTTCTCCGCTTCCCCGAGCAAACAGAAGAGCCTCAGATGGAGACGATTAATGCTGTCAAAATGTCACTGCATCCACCTGCTGGCGTCGTGGGAGCGGGACGATAATCGTATAATTCATCGCATTAGCCCGCAGGAGTGCGTCTCTTGTATGCATCTGGCTGTAAATGGCACAGGAGTTTATGTACACGTCTCTCCTGCCTGGCCGCCACCTCCCCTCCCCACCTCATCCCCCCCCAATCTCTCCTCCACTCCGCCGCACAATGCGACACGGCTCCCCCGCGTGAAAATTGCAGAGCGGCCCTTTTCGAGTTCGGTCGCGATGGAAGTTCGGTTCGACAGGTGGAGATACAGAGGGGCTGCGGTGAATCTCATGTTGTGGATTTCCACTTTATAAACGTCATTATCATCTTCACCTGACCCCGAGGTTGTTCCGCCGTTCAGCTTCGACCCCAATTTTGACGGAAAACCTCGAGTCGTGGCGCGTGTGGTTTTCTCGGACAAAATTGGCAATCGAGTCAACAAAAGGGACGTTTTTTTTCTTCTTCTTCTACCCTATCTCAGAGTGGAATGTTAGTCGTGACTCTGTGTGCCTCTCAATGTGGCGTACGCTGACTCAGTAATCTTCCCCGCCTGGAGCCGTCAGCATCTTTCCTCCAAACAAAGTTTTCTGCCGGCGCCTCTGCCAGATTTGGACCGTGTAGAACATTAGTGTAGCAGCCCACGCTGCTAGAATACAGATTTGTTCTTGAGCGCATGCCAGAAGGCCTCTATATTTTACGAGCTCCCTCTCTACCAACACAACGTCTTGAGACTAATTATCGCGGTCGCGCTCAGACACAAAGCTCGTTTATTATCGCTTCGACATCACATTTGTTTTGGCCCTGGCCTACATGGCAGGGAGTCCACGGCGCTCGGGAGCCGCAGCCGCGCTCCGAACTCGACGGATGGAGAATCCGCTCTGCTGCGCGTCACGCGTCGTAGGCTAAAAGGGTGTTTGTTTTTGTTTTGAAGAGTCCTGTCATTCGTCTCTTCTCAGTCGACGAGGCATTTTTAAAATTTTCTTTTTTCCCCCCCCCATCTTTTCCACGTGTGAGCTGCTCACTTGGGAACCGAGCTCGGTTCCCGGGAAGCTCTTTTCCTCGTCTGTCCTGCCCTAGAAATGCCTTGATACTTTTATTATCATACTACTTTACCCCCTACCTCCTCCACCCGGCTTATTGTATCTGTTCTCTGATTTAAACTATTTTTACACATGGTGCAAGACTATTTTTAAGAGCCCGAGAAATGTTGATCGCAAAAAAATGGAAGTGGAGCACTCCAACGTAGCTTAATAAAGTCACTCTCTGATTCGTGGGAAGAATTTGGCATTTCAAATCTGTAAATGTCTTTTTATCCAGGATTACGTAAACAAGTGTTACATTTGCCTTTGTTGCGTCTGAATGTCCTGGACGGCCGGTTTCTGCTTCCGGCTGTCATTATCGAGAGGTGATGACTGGCGACACGTGGACGTATTGCCAGTCAATAACGAGCTCCAATCATTTAACATCTCAAAATATTCCCTGTTTGCAGTCGATCCTGGCATGATGACTGAGGGAAATATTCCAAACAAGCTGTCAATCTGCCAGCTGAGAGAAAAGGACGCAAAAACATGTTTAATATGTGTTGGTAAAGTCTTTTGAACATTTGGCTTTGGAAGGATAGGTTAGATATATTATGGTGTTAAAACTTAACACTGAAACAAAACAAAACCCCTTAGAAAAGTATTCATACTCCTTTAACTTATTGGGATTTTATGCTATAGACCATGAAAAAAGCCCATAATTAATAAAGCAATGGGGGAATAACGTATTCCACACAAAAAATCTGAAAAGTGTGGCATGCACGTGTATTATTAAGCCCCTCCCCCAACGCCCCGCCCCAAAGGGTTAATAGTTTCACTGCCTTTCACTGTGATTACTGCTCAGGCTTCTACCATCTCTGCACAAAACAGCTCAAGACTCTCTTTGAACAAAAACGGTCGAGTCTCGGCAAAGATTCTTAATTGGATCTAGTTTTTGACTTTAACTGGTTCGTTCGAACACATCAACATGCCTCGATCCAAGCTTGCTAACCTCCATACCAGTTTCAAGTCTTTTGCAGCCTCTAGCTGGTTTTCTTAACGTTGTACTCGGCTCTATCCATCTTCCCCCAGCACTGACAAACGTATGTCATGATGCTGGAGATGGTATGCTGAGCATGATATAAAGCTTTATAAAGTTTCTGCCATTTGGCTACGTTCCCTGTCATCCCTTACACACCTTGTGATAAACTACAAACAGGCTTTTGCATTACTGGCATTTTAAGTGGACAGCCGGATCTTTGGTCAGTTTGGAAATGTGCCAAACTCTGAATTTTGTGATGATGGACTGAAAAGGTGTCTATGACATGTCCAAACCTCAGGATATTCACCCATTCAAACAGAGGCTCGGTGAAAGGGAGTAACATGATTGTTAGTGTTTTTCTTTATGTTGAGCACATGATCTGTTTTCTGTATGTGAGGCTGCTGCTGCTGCTCTGTGTCTGCCACAACGTCTGGGTGTTTTATGGTTTCGTTATGGGTTTTATTTTCTCGTCTTCTAGTGTTTTGTGTTCGTAGTCGTTACTTTTATTAGTCCTGTCTGTTCGGTTTGTTTTCACAGTTCTCCTGTTGTCCTTCGTGTATTATATCTCCAGGTTATTTTCTGATAATCTGGGATTATTTTTATTCTTGCCTAATTTACATTTGAATACTTGTTTCTGCGTCTTGTCTTTACGTTGCTGCTCTTCGTCCAGCCTTACTCCATAGCTTACTTTCTGGTCTTGGTTATTGTGCTCTTCATTTATCCAGTTCTTGTCTAAGTTTGGTTCCAAGCTTTGATTATTTTCCTGTCAGGTTTCATTGGTTTTAGTTCAGTTTACGCCCCAAGTTTCCCGTTTCCTGTATTTGTGTGTTGTTTTGAGGTCTGTCGGGTTCCAGCTTTGCTCTTGTTTCAGTTAATCAAGCTCACGTTTTTCACCTGTGTCTCCCTCGTCTCTATCACGCTTGTCATCCGCCTGTTGTGCTATTTGAATCCCTGTCTCGCCGCTGTTTAGTTGCTGGAGTCTTGTCGTCGTTAATCGTCGCTGTCGGTCGTTTTTTCGTTCACGCTAGTCACGTTTGCCAGTTTGTTTTTGGGTTTTTGTTGATAAATCTTCCCACCTAGAAGATTTATCTACAAGGTGAGTAGACCCAAATGCAGTCACCGTTTGCATTTTGGTTCTCCTTTAAAGCCAAACCATCAAAAAAAGTGCATATTATGTTGCTTAGTAACCTTAACCTGCTTTAAACCACTCCCCCAGACTAGTCTGCTGCATTTATTCTGAGATTAAATAACACATTGTGTGGATTACGTGTAGTAAACTGAAGGTTGCAGTGATACTTATTTATGTGTAACAGAATAGAGGAAGGCTGAATGCAGAGTAATGAGTAAAATTAATTTGGATTTGTATGATTTAAAGCAATCATGCATTCTCTTTTAAATCTCTTCTGCTGTTGGGGCTAAACTCTTACCTCTGTCATTAGTTAAGTCATTTCCAGTCCAGGTCTTCATCTCTTTTACAAGCTACCAAAACTGAAAACAGCCCAGGTCGAAACCAAAAAAGATTTGTGCCCGAAATTATTCCTCGACTTGCCTCTGTCAATGGGAGAAATAGAATATTTTTTTTTGTCTCATCTTGCTCTTTCTTTTAGAAGCAATTACAGCTTTTCTCTCACATCACTCAGCATTCCCCTGGCTCCTCTCTGTTTACCGCCATGAATGGCACATAATTTAAAAGCTGTCACCAGACATAAATTCAACTACAACACTGCAGGGAGACTGTTCCTTTTTCTGTGTGGGGGCCCCTTCGTTCTTATCCAGGAGTAAATAAAACAGGTTTACCCAAACATGACAATTATATGCTATCATGTCCTTGCAGATCTGCTTTTCTGTGGATTGAGTGTTTTGGATTTGTTATGTTTTTTTTTTATATATACCCAAGTTTTTCTCTTCTCTGGACACATGCCGTGACGATGACTGCGCTTGCCGATGTTCAGCTGACTCCCACGATGTGACTCATGAATTTTAAGGCTATTTATGTTTTAAAGCCTTTGAGTCTGAAATGTTTTTTTTTTTGTTTGTTTGTTCTTGGTTGGCCAGCTGAAATGCCTCCAAATACCTAATTAGAGTTCCTCGGCCTGATACGACGGACGCCCCTCCTCTCCCCCCACAACATTTGATTGATTGTGACGAACTATTTCAGCTCGCCTCATCTTTAGTGCTGGCGAGGGTGTCGGGCCTCTTCTCTGAGGTTTTTCCCTTCCGGTGTTTTCGCAGCAACGACGATACACTAATGTATTCTGCTCCACTTTTGTCACAGTGCCTCTCTACGCACCTGCACCAAACACGCCGTGATACGGAATACGGTAAATGTCAGTAGACACGAGGAGGAAAGGCGAGTGATGATCGGATATTTCTCTGATCCGTACATATGGAGTCAATCAGATGTCTGCGAGTGAGGCTCCTCGTTCTTTTTGTGTTATCGCAAGAGGTACAGCTGGAGTCGGGAGCCAAGGCGTGGGGAGTGTGTGGGTGTTGTGGTGTGACACATCTGGGTAAAGTGACATGAGGAGGTCCTGATAGATTTGGGCTGAGCGAGAGCTTGTTTCTGTTGTGCTCCGTCAGGCGGAGGCTCCTTCCACATGCCTGCCTAATGCTCCTGATAACTGCTACCTAGCCTGAAGCCGCTCTGTGTCTTTATATAGACAGAGCAGCTCAGAAGTTTACACACACCCATCTGTGCCAGGAGTGTCTTTAGTTTTTATGCTATATCGTTCCTTTTTGATGGACTGATAAAGAGATTACAGGTTCAATGATTTCTGAAAACCAAACAAGAACAAAATTATTCACTTAAACACATGCACATAACCTGGACTTATCTGTCGATAAGTATTTTAGTAAGTTGTACTTGTTTTTAGTAGCTATCTTGGATTGGATTTGTGATCAATCTTCAAATCAAAAATGGCATCATGTCGATGGTGTAACGTCAAAGAGGTGCCTACATCACAATGGAGTTGGACTCTTTTCACGCATCAATCCACGCTAGTGGAATCAGCTGCTGAGCTTTGCCGTAACGCGACGTCCCTGAACTCCTGAAGACCCAACTTCTCCTACCCTGAACTGCAAAACTGATGAATGTTCAGTAAGCTTGAGATCCCAGACATTCGATGTTAGCCTCTTCCATCCCTTCCTCAACCAGTGTTGATGTGCAGCCTTGTCCTACTAGTATGCCATTTCGACTACTTAGCTGGTAATTTTAGGTGAAGTTGAAGAACGTCAAGACAGTCCGTTTTTAGTTTTTCATCCTCTTCTGAAATGTTGATGAAAGAGCTCCTTAGCTTGATGTTGCTACCACCAGGCTTTGCAGTCAGGACAATGTTCTTTGGCTTCTGTGATGAAATGGCTCAACTTTTCTTTCGGGTGACGATGCAAGTTCCTACAAGTCATTTGACTTATTCATGTGGACAAGTTTCATTTAAGCTTGAATGTGCCAATTTTGGAGTGGGTGCTGTTTTGTTGATTGGCACCCTCTCTGCACAATTTAACATTAAACTTTAATCTGTGGAAAAAAAACAAAAAACGTAACTTCCATCTACTGACGGTGACATTGCTGTTCCAGCTGCTTCCAGATTTTGCTAGGCTTAAGCCCTAGTGGTTCCTAGGTTTGTTCCTGGGCATCCTAATGAGTTTTCTCACGCCTACCATTAGCCATTTGGGTCAGCGTGTTTAAACTTTGACTTAATCGGGTTCTTCAACAAGACAGTGATTCCCGAACACTTTGTACTGCGAACATTAAACTTCTGGAAAGGCCCTGACCTCGACTCCATTGAAAATCCCAAAATCTACCTAAGAATCATGTCTGAGCCAGTAAACCAGTCAATTTAATTCAGCACTATTGTCCGTTCATTCTGGGTAAATAATAAGGATTTAAGAGCATATGCAAGGCTCCCAAATTAATATGAGACTCATACACATCAGTGGATGCTTCTGACTATCTCTGCATGCATATGGGTGTGTCTCTACAGGCATCGGGTCAAAAGTGCAGTCTGCAGTGCAGAGTGTACTCTGAAATATGCAAGTATGACATGATTTGTGGGTCCGGCGGAAGATGGAGGGTGTGAGATTAAAAGGACGCAACACAAGGACGTGAGAAAAGACCTGCCTGACGCCTTTGCATGCAAAATGGCCAAAAAGCCCCTCAGTTGATGAATGAAAGCGTCAGTGGCAAAAATGCGGTATGACCATGAAGTTGACAGTAAGAGCGACATTGAGCCCAAACAATTTCCATTTTCTGTTGAATTTCATTCCTCTGTTTCTTTAGCCAACGCGCGTCTCAAGGTTAGCTGCTAGGTTGTGCTGCTGGTGTGTGTAGTGTGCTGAAGTCTGGAGTGTTTTGTGCTTGTGCACAGGAGTGGGTATGTATACACATGCGTGTGTGCGTGTGTGTGTGTGTGTGTGTACGTGAGGTGGGCTCCCAGTGGGAATTGTATTTCGGTTGCTCAAGCCTGACAGATAACAGCCCACCCTGCTCGTCACATCAATTATTGAGGGGACGGGAAATTGATCGGCTCAAACAGTGAATGTTACCCTGCCTGCCTTGCTAGGCTACTCGGGTCCTGTTTTTTTTCCTCATACTCATGCAGTTCCCCCTACTTTATTCATCCTCCATCTATCTCTTCCTACTCTCTTAATCCCTTTTGCCCCTTTCCTCAGTCATCCTGTTGTTGCTTCTCAACCTCTGTGCCTGACCCACTTCCTCAACAACTTTCTCTTCTGTTTGAATTTCCTGTTCTTTGGGACCCCGTTGGCTGGCTTCTCTTGATATTTGTCTGTATCCTAGAGTCATGCTCCAGGATATAGACAACTGCTTCGACTAAGTTTCTCAGTTATCCATGTAATTCGGCTTCTGGTTTTCTGGCAAACTCTGCTCTGTTGTGTGTCAACACACCCGATTCTTATTCCCTTGCAGTCTGTACAAGCCCCTTTTCACCCTGCTTCATCCCTGCATCCTCTCTTTGCCAGCTAAACATCTTTGATCCATCTCCCTTGCAGCTCATTCTCACAGAAACTCAAGTGTTTGGTCTTTGTCGGGTCGACAATGCCCCTCAGAACCACGTGCTGCTAGCCAATGGGGATGTTTGCGTTCCTATAACAGTCGTCACTGGATTGAAAAAAAGGAGGCCTAATTTGAGCTCAGTTCATCATAGCGAGATTGCCCCGCTTTTATTGATAATTGCCTTTTTCCGTTCAAAGGGACGGGCGCTTAAACTGTCAGCCGTGCAAACATGAGCGATGCAGCTGTTGCCGCAATTAGCGTCTCACTTTCCCCTAATGAAAGGATTAATCCGCCAGCAAATCTCTCGGCTTCTTTTCAAATGCCAAGCCCCCCATTCAGCTCGCTGCCAGTGGAAGAAAGGCGGCCCATGTCGAACAAAATGGGACTATCTATAACCGGAGCCAAAAGTCGCATTCATCGGCTCAGCCTGGTGTCACATCATCTGGGTCCCTTTGCTCGCTGCGGAACAAGAGAGACCCTTAACCAACTGCTGTTTGATGATTTCCTGAGTGCCGCCTTTGCAATCGTCTGTTCTCGCAGCGTGGCTCCTCTGCAGAGTCACCTCCATCACCACACCTTCCCCCTCTTTGCCTCAACCATCTTTTCTCTCCCCCCACCCCCTCCAGCCGCCCCTCCAAATCCATTGAGCGCTCAGATCCATGCGCTCCGGCCCTGAAAACACAACACAGCCTCTTGTCAAAATCCCTCGTAACGGAGGGATTTGCTTTCCGCAGACAGTTGAACGTCACTAAGTGAATAGCTGTCTCCTGCTGGAACAAGATGTGTCTGGCCAGCCTGCGGTGAACGACAGCCAACAGAGAATAGAGGAGAGCTTAGGCTACACCTTTGAAGCCATTGATTGGATTTATTGATTGGTTTTCTTTCTCTGCAACATGGAGACAAAGGGAACAGGTGTGGAGTTGCCCCCGCAAGATCAACTCCATTACCAATGCTTGCATCCCAATTCCTCGAGGTCAAGTGTTCATCAGAAAAAGGAACATAATTTATATCCAGTTATTTAAAATGTAATTCAGTCCAACTCAGAAGTCAGATTGCCTTGCAGAAGTATTCACAACCCTTGACTTTTTTTTGTTTTCTCGCATTAGAAACACTAATTTTAACATATTTTGTAAGAACTTTATTTGACAGATGAACACAAAGTTGGTCTGTCAGATAAGGACACAGTTTATAAATGTTTTAAAAATAAAAATCTAAACTTTCATTCACCTACACTACAAAAACACTAAATTATTTAGTATTTTTGGTCTAATTTCTTGCGCGAATATCTTAGTACACTCGACATACTAATTTCACTGGTAGATTATTTCACTTATATCAAGACATTTTCTCACGTCATAAGTGAAATAATCTGTCAGCGGAAATACCACTTTTTTAATCCAGTAAAAAAAAAAAAAAAAAAAAAAAAACAATTTAATACCTTTAAAAACTTTTAGTCTGGAGGGGAGTTTCCCTTTGAGGGTTTAACC
>NW_015114099.1:51372-61572 GCF_001443285.1 Poecilia latipinna
TGAAATAATTTTTCCGGGGAAAAACCCCTTTTTTAATCCAGTAAAAAAAAAAAAAAAAAAAAAAAAGACATTTAGTAGCTCTAAAAGACTTTAGACTGGGATGGAGATTCACCTTGTAGGTTTAGACCAAATACATAATAAAACTCAAACTTGGCAAATGCTATAAAATTTGTCTAATTGCTACACATTCAGTCGAACTACAGTTATATTTATGTTCCTTGCGCCGTAAATTGTTTTACTATGCATTGTGTGGCACATCCCCGCAATGAGCGTACAGACGGGGGTCAAAGTGGCGATAAGAAACCCAGTCTTACTTTAGCAGTCACTTGAGCCCTTAATGTCACATTTAGTGGCAGACGGTAGGTAATTCATCACAGCGACTGTCACATTGGCTCAGGTCTTCCAGCTCAGCCCTTTGATTTTGTGGCAAGAAGAGAGGCTAACACTTGGCAAGCTCACTCAGGTTAGCGTTGGGTATTAATCAGTTGCAGGAGCTCTCTGCTCTCACGATCTTAAAACAGTGGTGATCTAACGAGAGAGTAGACAAAACACTGAATTAATACAAAACACAATATCCCGGCGTTCATTAAAGATATTAAAGTGGTTTTTACATTTTGGTCAAATTGAAAGAAAAAAAATGTATTTTCACACTAAAGTTCTAGAATAATTGCAACAATGAGGCATGGGAATAAAATAAGATTTGAGAGCGTTCCCTTTGTAGTGTTATCAGATGACCCTACAAAGTGACAAATTAAATAGGCAGAAAGCAAGTTTTAGAAGGTGAAATCATAAATAATAGACTGAATGATATAGTTTTTTTTATCTAAATGCTAGACATCTTCCTCTTTGTGAAGAGCACATTTAGGAAGGAAGCCGTAATGAAGTTTCTAACAACGGTTTAACACTGAATATTAAAAATAAATCACATCAAGGCTAATGTAAATGCTGCAGTTTAGTTAGATTATTTTCAAGGTTAGATAATTTTTTTCATGACTTATGAGGATTCATTTACATTCTGCAGCAATAAACATTCGTATTTTAATTGCAGCTTTTTGTCTCCAACTGTTTCATTGAAAATTATTGAAATCATTTTGCATCTGCTGGATCCTGGATTTAATCAAAACATGTGGGACTCGTAGTTTCACTAACACAAACATCCATCTTTATGTCAATGAACTCGAGACGTCCAGCTGCAGTCTTGTTTTGTGTTGCTCCTTCTCCTTCTGCCGGCTCTTTTTAAGCTCTTTATCGGATCAGATAAACACATCATGTGTTAAGTGAACTCGACCCGTTGTGAGTCCACACAGTTTCACTTTTACCTCACGGTTGGGCTAATGGCGCCGATGACACGAGCGCGCCTAGAAAGTCTGATAAAACACTGACGTGTCAGTCATTTCACGAGGCTTTTATTGGATCTGTGTTTGTCTTTGCTCGGTTTTCAAGACCGCTTCAGGGCTAACAGATGGTGACGTTTCACCATGCGGCTCCGTCACAGCAGAAAGGAAATAAACATGGTTTCTTTTGGTTGGTTCTCAGAAACAAAACAACAAAAAGAGATTTCTTGGAAACGTGTAGTGGAATTATCTTAAGTTATTTCATGATTATTTAATCTACATAAATCATGCATTAAGCATCATAAAGTGATTAGTGCTTGAGAACAAAATGGAGGTGTTTTAAATAACAGTGGATTTTCTAGGTAGGTTCTGTTTTGATGAGGAGCCCCAATCAAGAGACATTTTTTTTTTTTATAATTTTTTTTAAAGACCATTATTACAGTCTCTGCTGATACCTACTGTTGGTCTACTGTCTGCCATTTTATCCCAGACTAACTTGCACAAGGAGTCACAATGTTTGAAATGGGTTCTATGGGCAGTTGCCCAGGGCGGCAGTAGAAAGGTTGCGCACCAGAAAGTGAAACTTGGTGCTCTTCATATGTTTTCTGTTGGTTTTAAGTATGTGTAGATGAGAATAGGGAAACTATATTATGTTGTTTCAGTGAGATGGCACTTAATTTTGTCCCACACTAGAATATCTGATCATTTCTTCCATTATAACTAGTTTGGGGTTTGGTTTGGGAGTCGGTTTTCAAAAGATTATTTCATGTTTTCAAGCTTACCGCTTGCAACTCATGCTATAGGCTGTGAATATAATTTTGTTGATCTACCAAGTTTTATTTTTCATTTAGATTTGAAGTGTTTTGTTTTTTGCTCTGGGACCTGTTGTTGAGGAACAGATACAGTAAAAGCATCAGGGCTATTTTTTATTGTATCATAAAGATTAGCTGATAGAGAAAAACACATTTAGCACTTTAAAATCAGTCTGTTGTGAAAGATGGCCCTCCTGGCTCACACTACCAAGTGCACTAGCACGCAGCTACAACCGACTCTGTTTTGAACTGTACTTTGTTTATTAGTATATTGATTGATTTTAAGAGCCCTGGATAAAGCAGCCATTATTGGTCAGAGTATAAAGTCTAGTTAAGTGTCTGCTCTCTGTCTATTTTTAATTTGTTCGCTCTGAGCTGTAGGGGTTTGCAGAATGCTGGTTAATTATATTATTTGAGTTCTGAGAACTGTGTTTGTAATTACAGCCAAACACATCTTGTGTTTGTAATTACAGCCAAACACATCCAATTGAATTTTTATTATGTATTTATTGGGATATATAAGTTAAAACCCAACTGCCCTTAAATCAGATATTCAACTTCAGGATCGATCAGAAACAGCGACTAAAAAATAAAATTACTGAGAACCTTGTAGCACCTGGCTTCCAGCTGTGTCATTGGCTCACCGGACCAAGCATAAACAGTGGAGAAATCGTTACAAATATGTATGCAAACAGTATTTGTACTGATTTTTCAAATGCGCATCATCTTGGGAAGTGAGCCATGAAAGGACAGTTTTCAGACTTAGTCAACAGTTAAGTTCTCTCAGCATGTAGGAGCTCTGAAAGCAGGAGAAATGAATTCACAAGCAAGAAGAAGCCAAAGCACACCAGCCGTACGTTCTGTTTACCTGTGATTTAATATTAATAGATCATTGATCCAATAAAATGGAACCTGCAACAGCCTGAAGTTTGATACACACATGAAATTAAAATACATTGCCCGTTATGTTCCCATCAACAAAAGCAATCAGTAAGGAGTCAGGTAAATACAAATTGCATTTTAAAAGAGCATCACAGATATTTTCCATTTGCACCGAAAGTCAAAACGAAGTTATCTAAAGGTTTTCCTGCATTTTATAGGAACATCAAGATGACTGTACTTTTATTATTTTGGTAAGAAAAACCACAATGACAGAACATGTTATCATCCATGTTGGTAAAAATAAAGTGCTAGTGTGGTCAATCATGCTTGTGTATATGCTGCTCAGTATGCTAATGGCGGAGAAACAACTTACAGATGCAGGAAAACTGTTGATCCGCCGCCGTCATCAATGGCTACGCTAACTAGCCTGAGCATTTATGGCAGACGCCGTTTTGGGAAACTACGTGTAGCACAGCAGAGAGAAAGGAGGACGGAGTTAGATGAGAATGCATGAGGGTGATTGGCAGCACTAAGCTCCTCCTCCTGGCTCTGATTGGTTGTTTCTGACCAAGTGGTGTATTTCTGCATATGGCAGTAGGACTGCAGGGAGCTGGTTTTTCGCACAGATTACCTGCCTCATTTTATACTGTCATGACAGTGGGAGTTCTAACAAATGTCTAAAAAAAACATATTTTTTTAATAAAAGTTAAATTTTTCCACAACTGCATCAAATAATCATAGTTTAATACACTTGCTTGTATCACAAGTTTAGTATGTCTTCACTTGTTGGCAGTCTTTACACTGGATTCAAGGGTTTTATCTAACCAACTCTCCTTATCTTCTGTTTTTATAGCTTGTGCCAGACTGAACAGAAAAATAGGATGAAGCAAAGCCACCTGGGTAAAATCTATGGACTATGAGGTAAGAATATGTAAGATTACTTGGTAGCCACCAGCTAATCAATTAAGACCCTGTCTCGGGGTTTATCCTTCTGTCTGAGGTCCGAATGTCCCTCCACAAATCTGACCATTCAGGTATTGTTGGTGTTTTATAAATTCCTTTTCTTTCTACCTGAACACAGATCATTAATGATGTTTCATCTGCGTCGCTGAAACTTATTTTTAGATTCAGAGCCGAGACCGATTATCTGCTCGTTTTTAATCAGTTTTTTTTTTAATTTCATGTCTCCTGATGCGTCTCCCTTGTTGTTTTCTCTGCTTGACCTAATCCAAGGTCTATTTGAGTGAGGGATTAGATCTGAGCCACCATACAGATACATAAACAGTAATTGTCTTAATCCCTTGTTCGCACACATCTTTATCTCTGTCATCGTTAGCCTCGTCGTAAGGCTACCTACTTCTCCACAATCCCCCCCACATCTATTCATCCGCTGTAATTTAGAGCTCCTCCACTGACCTCAGCGGTAGCCGGCTCATCTTAAAGCCCAAGATTACACAACTGCCCTTCTCCGTATCTCCACCACTTCATCTCGGACTCTTCGGCTCTCTCTTTGCTAATCCAAGCGTATTATCTCTCAGCTTTGACTGTCTCCCAACTGTCTAATTCGTTCCCCCACTCACCCACCCACCCCACCGTCTGTCCCTCCCACCCACCACAGGACGCCCCCACCATAAATGCCCCATCCTCCCCCTCTCCTCGTTTTTTGCGTTCAGCGTTTCAGACCGAGTTTATTGCTATGACAGGCGATCATCAGTAGAAGCTGCAGCGTTTAATGGCTGTAAGCACGCACCGCCGACGCGCACGCCGGTCTGTGTGTTTGAGCGCGAAGCGGCACAAGCAGCAGGGTCAGCGCACACACACATGCACGCACGCACGCACGCACGGACGCACACACACACACACACACACACACACACACACACACACACACACACACACACACAGTCTCTTTCACAGCTGAGTGAGCATCCTGCTCCCTACGTGCTCCCCTTCTCTCTGGCTGTGAAGGAGCAAAGGAAGGAGAAGGGGGAAAAAAATGTCTGGCCTGGACTTCAGCTGATAGTAACTAATGACTGTCTGATTAGTTCATTAGTCTGGCACTCCATTGCCTGCCTGCTGAAGTCATAGCAGTTTACTTTTTTTTTTTTTGCTGTAGATCAACTTCATGCACAAAAGCCACCCACGGTCTTCCAGCTCTATCTCCCCCAGCTTTGTTATGCTGCTTCGCATGACGCTTTGAGCAAGGCGAAAGGATTTCGCCTTGGAGAAGTTCCCGGACTGATTGTTGAGTTTTCTCCTTTTGTCTTCGCTCGCATCGTCGGTCTCAGCTGGCCAAGCTGCTGCGAACAGCTGAGCCTCGATTTCATTGCTCGACATTCGAGGCCCAGCAAGAATCAGATACGGCTAGATTCCCCCGTTTTAGTTTTAGCAAGTGGAGTGAACAGGATTATCTGCCACACAGCTGGATAAATGTTCAGATTTGCAACGCAAAGAAAATAGGATGCTGCACGTTGTGGCGTCGTCTACCAGTGAGGATTCCCAGCATCTTTTTTTTTTTTTTTATGGGAGTTTGACAGAAACACTCACCTTTATCTCAGCCTCCCCCAGTTCTGTCTCTGATAACCATGACTGTTTTCTATCAACTCCTGACAACATACCCATAAAGTGAACCAAACAATCTGTCAAGAACCAAGTTAGAGGCAGAGCGAGTGGGATTTTGCAAGAAAACTGATATCGCGAACGAATGAGATGCCTGAAGTCTGATATTTGATTTACCTCCGTCAGTGATTCATTCCCTAAAAACCTTTTTTTTTTCCTTTCTGAAAACTGTTTATCTGTCTCACAACATGCACTTGTAGCCTCTGAAATTATTTTGAGATTACATTTTTCTCAATCAGTAAATGGCAGTGCTGCACAATAAATGGAATTACAGCAAAACGCTGCACTATCAGTGTATGCAAATCTGTAATCGCAAATATAGCTGCTTGGATTGAATATTTGCTGGATCGTAACAATTCTAGTTCTGTCCAATAAAACTTGTCAATCATATTCGGCCTGTTGGCCAAGACCATAATGTTCTGTGAAAGAAGTGGGGGTATTGTGCAACATGTCAGACATGAAATGGTGAGGGGAGCAAAAGGTCGTGACCTTCCCTTCAAGACATAGGCTAGCATGTTTTGTCTAACCTTACGTAAAAACTATATGGTTTTACGGTATCAGAATTTTCCAAAAGAAAAAGTTTGAATAAGAATAATTCACATGATGTCTTTTATCCAAAAGAACAACACTAACATAAAAATATGTATTATTCTGATAATCTTTTATTTATGTATAAACTTCAACTGTGTGGAATACATTTTCTATGAATTTTAAGTTCTGAATTTCTTATAACTTTTGCTGTTTTGCTCTGTAGAGAACAATATTAGCTTATAAAGGTAACTAGTAGGCTAGCTCCCTAAGTAGGCTAGCTACCTTTGTAAGTAGGCTAGCTACCTTTGTAAGTAGGCTAGCTACCTTATAAAAGCTAGCTACTCTCTGTAAGTAGGCTAGCTACTTTACAAAGACTAGCTAATTTAAGTAGGCTACCTTTGTAGCTAGCTCAGCCACAGTCATGCCACTTTTTGTTTGATAACTGTGGTTTTTGAAGTAATGGCATCCTAATATGCATGACAGGTGGCTCTCCTTCAGTTTATGCTTCCTCACATTATTGTCTGTGCTTTTGTAAATATTTTATATTGGGTATTTCCAGCAACAATTGAATTTGTCTTTATTGCTCGAAAGTGCAGCAGGCTTCTTCAGGCAACTGACCATCAGTGCACATCAGCAGTGTTAAATCATGACCACGCTGACGCTTTATGTGGCTTCAGAGAGAGAAGCCATATAAAGTGTTTTTAAACTGCTGCGATGGTGTGATAAAGCTTTTTAAAACCTTAATATATCATGTCTTGACCCATTTCTTGAACCTTTTAAACTCCTGCCATCATGGATCAATATCAAGACTTAAAAACATAAAATCTATTTTATAAAATGTCTATTTTATAAGATATTTTATCATTTAAATGAAATCTGTTGATGATTCAACTGCTTCCTATCTCCAGTAGTCATTCAGTGAAACGTTATTGGGGCTTCTCCTCATTCTTTAAAGACTTAGCAATCATTACTGTATCTCCCTTATTGTTTTACCATGTTGTTGACTTGAAACAGGAAACATTTAGTCTGATTTGATGTGAGAAAAACTGTTTCTGAGTCTCTTCCATTGAAGGCACTTATTAATTAAAGGGAATCAGATTGTTTTGCGGGTTTGCCGGTGTTCACCGTCACCTTCACGGTTCCATTTGTAGTCAAACGTGGAAAACAAAGTGACGTTCGGAGTCTTCCACTTGGCTGAGGTGTTGGAAGAGCGAGATGAAACAGAGAGGGGCTGTCGAGCTTCGAGGTTGGCTTGCTTTGTGCAGGAAAGCGAGCCGGCTAAATGGATGTGAAGAGTCAAAAATGATTGAGAAGAGCGGTGGGAGATGGAGTGGAAGGCTTGATAAAAGACAGTGGAGAAGCAGTGGGGGCTGGGGGAGAGGAGGCTGTCCTAAATGAGAACAGTAACCTGTGGAGGGTGATAAGAGCTGGCAGATGGGTACGGCGATAAATAGGCAGATGGGTGGTTAGATAGATGAAGAGGGCTGATTTGCCGAGATGGAGAGGTTGGGAGAGAAGATGGGCAGATGGGGTACAGAGATACAGCAGAAGTCAAGCCAAACTTTCTTCCTGCACAATCACTTCAGGGCTAACTGTTTTTTTTGTGTGTGTTTCTTTTCCTTGTTAGCTGCTCTTTCCCTTCTCCCTCTTACATTCGGGCTCCGTTTCCTGCCCTTCCTCCCGTGCGATCCCTCCGCCGTCCTCTCCCCTCGCCGTTTCCTCCTCAGCCACCGCCGCTGCACTCATGGGATATTTTTAATAGAATTAGGCCGCTCTTGTTATCGGCAGAGCGGGTAGCCGCGGAGTGAGGCGAGATTGAAACAGCGATTTCCAATTTGAGATTGTGTCACACACATCCACCCGTGCGCAGATAGCATCGACGAATCACCAGCCACCATCCCGCTCTCCCTCTCCCAGGCTCTCACCCAGATATTTCGGCCGCGCTCGGTCCCCCCCCCCAGCCACCCAACACCTCCTCTCCTCCTTCCTCGCATGCAGGGCTACATCTAAATGCATCCGTGCTTGCTCTCTGTCGCACCGGATTCCCCGGCTCCTTTTGACAGTTTATCTCCCTGTCTCCCTCGCTCTCATCTGGGCCGCATGCAGAACACATCCCTCTTTCTTCTCCCGGGCCCTCGCTCACTTTAGAGCCTCGCGATTGCAGCCTCTCCTCCGTTTTTACACTCTGTCTTCATGTCTTTTCCCACTCCTCCCACATTTGCTTCCACCTCTCCGTTCGCTTTTTCTCCTCTCCTGTTATTCCGCCTCTCTCTTCCCACACCACCTCCTCGTCTTCTGCCTCCAATTCCTATTTTATCGCATTCAAAGTTGTCCCCCCACTTGAAAATGTTCCCCCTTCATTCATCCTCTCTTCCCTGCTTCCTCAATTCACTGGAGCTCTCTGGATTGCCTTGTCAGGTCTCCGGGTCGCTGTTGTACCTCTGGAGATGCATAAGGTTGCATGTTCATTGAGTTCATTCAGAGTGAGTGTGTGCAGTGTGGGTGTTTGTCAGGTCATTTACTGTTTTCTATGGCTGGAGGGTCTTTTCTCTTCTCTACAGCGCCACAATTCCACCTTTTGATACAACTCGGCTGAATTGCTTCCTAATGTGCTGCCCTTATTATAACTGCCAGCATATCGGCATGGCAACATTAGTCGAAATCTCACTGCGCAGCCTCTCATCACACGATGAGGTCCGATTCATTATTCACATCGGGATGAAGTTTATGACACAATCGCTCTAAAACTTAGAAAATACCAAATTTACTGACTCACTCCTATTCAGATTTGGTTTAACCAAGATCTAAAGACAAAGTTTCGGTAACACTTTATTTGAAGGGGGGTGAATAAGACTGTCATGACACTGTCATAAACATGACATGACACCTGTCATGAACATCAATAAGTCTTCATGAATATTTGACTGTTGTCACAAAGTGTCATTCGGTAAATCATGACACTTTTAATACAAAGTTGACATTATTGAAAATGTCTTTGTTATGACAACTTGTCATTAACCAAGACATCATGATCTGACATAAATTTGTTATAAAAGTATTAAAGTATTACTTTAAAAGTGTTTTAAAGTAATACTTTAAAAATTAGCTTTATGTAGTAATATTATAAAGCTCTGCCATGTTGTTTAGTCTTAATTTTCTTAATTTAATTGATCTTAAAGTTTTACAGCGAGATGTCTACAAAGTACTTATGAACTTAGCATTTGAAACATTATTTAAGGCTGTTTGAACCCTTGTGCGTGCGAGGACTGAGGCAAACGTAGAGAACTGTGGCAAATGATACAATTTACGTGTGGGGGTAGTGCAATACACCATCTCCACCAGTGAGAGGCAGCAGTGCACGAACAGGCGTGCAGCGGGTTGGTGAAGAAGAAATCTTCCATATTGTGGCGCAAACCTAACACAAGTTCTAACGGCCAGACCTCCTGTTTAAAAAGAAGCCGAAGTTTGATACCCATACATATGAGGTATGTGTCTTATTAACTTTACATTTTCTTTGAGAAAATAACATTGACTATGTTCTCTTTCTCTGTAACGTTAGCTATAAGCAATTCAAGCCAATCCTACCTTGCTGTAAGTTAATGTTAGCTAAAGTTATTAAACTCCATTACTGTAACGTTAGCCTTTAATATTAAACGTATTTTAAAGACAGTCAAATTAGTTTTTTCCCTCCAATTTTAATCTAGCAAATTAAAAGCTAAGTTAGTCAAAGTTATCCTTCATGTGCATTATTTAGCGACTTGGCTGATGTGACACAGTGCTTGTGTTCTTTGCTTTGGCAAGTTTAGCCACATGAAGACCCAGGCTAGCCTAAGGACACATGTTGGGGAGGACAAAGTTGGTTAATGAAGACATGCTACGAGTGTGGAGGATGATAATAAGGACCAGAAACCAGAGAAAGAAGTCCCTGTTTGACCAAGGAGAAAGAACCAGATGAAATATTCCCCAAGAAAATTAGGTAAGTAGTTTTTGTGTTAATATTTTCACCGTGTGAATATTCACAC
>NW_015114099.1:64709-65726 GCF_001443285.1 Poecilia latipinna
TTATCCTTCATGTGCATTATTTAGCGACTTGGCTGATGTGACACAGTGCTTGTGTTCTTTGCTTTGGCAGCTTTAGCCACATGAAGATCCAGGCTAGTCTAAGGACACATGGTGGGGGGGACAAAGTTGGCTAATGAAGACATGCTACTAGTGTGGAGGATGAAAATAAGGACCATACGGTCGCTCATACGGATAGAGCGACCGTATGTTCTCTACACTCCTTCACCCTTACGTATCTTCCTTTGGGGGGGAGGGGGGAGGGGTTTATGTTTTCGGATCCACCTGAATAATATGTAGTTGCGCCCCTGATAACGACCAGCCACCAGAGAAAGAAGTTCCTGTTTGACCAAAGAGAAAGAAGCAGATGAAATATTCCCCAAGAAAATTAGGTAAGTAGTTTTTGTGTTAATATTTTCACCTTGTGAATATTCACACCTTGTGTGGGTGGGAAGGGCCAGGTAAGTGCGGAAGGGGGAGCAGGAATCAACATTCACCAGTTGAGTTAAAAAGTTACGTTTTAGACAACTAAAAACTGGTGTTAAATCAATTTATTTATTAATAAGCTTCTTGCAAACAACCATAAGTCAGAGTATCTGACTTATGGTCAGATACTCATCAGAATGCTCATTAAGTAAAAAGATACACTCATGTGCCTAAAACTACACATTAAATTATGCTTTCTGAATAACAGTGGCAGTCTACCTAAACTCCTGCCAGACAAATATTTGATCAGAATAATTTTGTTCAGCTCCATTTATTATGCTACTTGTATTAAGAAATAATTGTATTGCACTTTATAACAACCAGTCATGTTAACTAGGCATTTGTCTGCCAGTCTACCATTCTGACAGTGTGCAGCAAGGGACATTTTTGGAATGGTATTTAAATAAATGGTATTTAAATAAATGACATTGTTTTTTGTTTTTATGTTTTTTAAGTGATCAATGAATCAATCAAATTTTATTTGTGTAGCACATTTCAGCAGCAAGGCATTTCAAGGTGCTTTACATAAGTAAA
>NW_015114099.1:69776-73354 GCF_001443285.1 Poecilia latipinna
TAGTATTATGACAAATTTATGTCAGATCATGATTTCTTGGTTAATGACAAGTTTTCATAACGAAGACATTTTGTCTAGATTGTCAAGTCGTCATAACAAAGACATTTTCAATAATGTCAACTTTGTATGAAAAGTGTCATGATTTACCGAATGACACTTTATGACAACAGTCATAAATATTCATGAAGACTTATTGATGTTCGTGACAGGTGTTATGTCATGTTTATGACAGTGCCATGACAGTCTTATTCAACCCCCTTCAAATAAAGTGTTACCGAAGTTTCTCTTCTCCTTTGAAATACAAATTAAGCTTTGTTTCATAAATGAATGCTATATAAAGTGCAGCGTTAAAGTGAACAAAAACTTGGCTTGATAAAAGTAGAAATTATTGAATTATTCAGTTTTTTTAACGTTGACGTCAAAAGTCGGAGGATTAGAGCTACAAACTAACTTTCGCAGCTGTACATGTGCCTCACAAAGTGTAAGTCTGGTTTTTTTTTTCTTTTTTTTTAATATGTAAGAGCTTTATGTACATTTTCCTCAGCAAATGTACAGTCAAAACATCAAAAACACAGCTGGATAAAGAAGTTTGGATTTTCACTGGAGCTGAAATGATTCCTTTAATGATTCAAATGATGGTGTTTTCCCTGCCAGTATATTAGTGGAAACTGCTTCCCCAGAGCCCCCCTAGAAGGTCGAGTTCATTTTATTTTTCATATTTCCCCAAATTGAAAGAGGATTTTTCAAGATGGGCTCGTTAGTAGAGTAGCTTGTCCTTTTATTTATTTCATTTTTAAAACTGAGTCTACGTCATATATTTACACGACAGCTCTGTCTCTTCATGGTCGTGACCCCAGTCTGATGGTTTGGCACGGTTTTGAAACCACTTCCTTTTTTCTGTCACACCATTTCCAAAGTTCAAAGTAAACGTGTGAATAAGATGGCAGAGGAAGTTTGGAGTAGAGTTTTCTTTTTAGTGGCATAGTGTGCCCTGTGTTTTGATTTTTGTCTGTTTAGGCATAATCATCCCCAGACAATTCACCTTATTTAAGAAAGATAACCTGATGGAAAAGTCATATCTTGGAAACTAAAGGAGCTCCTTTGTTACTATTGCTAAGGTAGTGCTTTAATAAAACTGCATTAAAGATAATTAGAAGACGCTAACCCACCTTTGCTAAGCTGTAGAGTGCTAGCTAGCCAACTAAGCTAATAATCTGGCTAGCTAACCAACCATAGCAACTCCTGTTAGACTCTTGACTCTTTGAGGAAACAATATTCCGTGTTGAAAGTTAATTTAATTAGAAACTAACTTAAACTTAAATTCAGCCGGTCTTTATTCCATATTTTGCTTCAATCTTTTAGAAATTTTTTAAAACAACCCTACAGATTTAGCTCACATCGACTTTAAATTGAAATTAGTACTTATGACAGAAGTGAAATTTAATTTGTCTCTTCTAAATATCCGTAGCGCAACCGACCTTATTGTTAATCACTGTCACGGACTAAATTTTAACGGTTGACTGTCAACATTTGCTTGTGTTGTGTGAGTAACAACATTCAGTACAACAACTAAATGTTGTTGACAACATTGTTATGACTGCACTAATGATGTCACTATAGATGCAGCAATTGCTGCTTCTCTGTTTTAAATTAAAACAGTTTTATTATCGTTTACATGTTTTATTTCTACAGTTTTAACACGATGTGGTGGTTCAAGTTTCCTTTTGGTTGTTGGAACATTTAGATCTCAAATATGTAGACGGCAGGAAAAAAGAGGGCTGTGTGATTCCCTGAAGTTTGTCTCAGTAATCCACTCCACCCATCCCTCCTGGAGGAAACATTCAATATCATTTTGAAGAACTCCTCAGCACAAAACGTCTGGCTTGATGCTTTTTTGTTGCTCAGAACGGCATACCGATTATTATGACTATCATATTTTCTGCTGGGTCAAGTGTATCCCAGCAGAACAAACCATGTTGTGGAGAGGGTAGCACAACATGGTTTTATTTGCGTCGGAGAAAGATGGGCAATGAAGACAGAGAAATTAGAGGACAAAGACCCTGAACATCTCAGGTTTGATGCTTTGTCAAACAGAGAAGCAAAAACCCCACAGGTTATCTTAGCTCGGTGGCGTAATGTCGGCAGCAGCCTTGCAGATGGATGCGTTTCTGGTTCTTGAAAATGGCACCACCCACGGGGACAATAAATTTTAACCATTAAAGCACGAAGCAGATGTGATGTACTGAGTCCTCTAGCAGAAACCGTAGGAACAGCTGTGAATCGGTCAGACTTCCAAGTAAGATCTGCAATAATCCACACCGAAGAAAGAACAACAGATCGGAGCGTCTTCGTCTGCAGATGGCACATATTTCCTTTAAAAAAAGAAAAAAGGAATCATCTGTTTGTTGACTTCAGTATTTCCAGCTCACAAAATCTATGAGGGGCTCGTATGGCTTCGATTTGATTTGGTGTCCAATAAACGTTTTCAGAAGAACACAGACAAAACACTCTGGATTATCGATGAGCGTGCCGGACAAACGCAGAGCTTTAGGTTATTCTACTGGAGACTCTCGCAACTTACAAGAATTATAACAGCAGTATGCGAGTGACATACTGATGACTCATTTTTAGGAGGAAAGCTAAAAATGAGGAGCATTTTTATACAAGGACAATTTCCTGCAATGATTGGTTATAGGAAATGAGTGTGCACATGAGCATGATTGTTGGCATTGAGCATCAGAGAAATTGGATTTTTCCGTACCACTCGACTACTAGAATATTCATTTTAGAAGAATATTCATGTGTTTTATCGAAGGACTTTGATTAAAAACATGCAAACCACATGTTTTCTAAATGAAAACTCTCAAAATAACCCATCGGTTTACCTCATGCTCTCTGCGAAGTCACCAAATGTGGAAGCTCGTTTTTGAGGAGGGCAAATTTTTATTTAAGCTTCACTAAGTTTCACAACAAAACAGCAAAACAAGTATAAAAGCTGACCATGACACGTTGTTCTGTAGATTACATGCTACATCCAAAGTCAGCTTGTATAATTTATTCTGAAAGGTCTGGCTTGCAGCTCTAAAAGCACCTAGGTGTCAGTACAGGCTCTCTAAAGCTTGTCAGGGGATAAAAAGAAGTGGAAAGGGGTTTTTAACATTTGCTGTCAAGCGCCCACATGCACCTGGAAGGAGCTGAAGAGACTCCAAAGACTTCTAATCTTCCACTTTGCACTTTCTAGGTTCAGATTTTTACCGCTGAATTGCTTTATATGTGAACGGGAGAACAAGATGGTGAAGAAAAATCCATTCTTTGCTTAATTGCGTTTGGGTATCTGCTCGCTAAAGTAACTTTTTACCCCTAGGATTGCTGCAGGCTTTTTTTCTCAAAGAAGTGGAGGAAGAAGGAGACGCAGCGGGGGATGAAACAACAGACTGTACTTCTTTTAAAGCTGCTCTTGTATTCCTGACCATGTGTACATAAAACAAGCCCTCTTTTTAGACTGAGTTATGCTGAAAATGCCAATCCTCCCCCATTATTTATTTATTTATTTATTTTGCATATTCAAAAATTCGGGG
>NW_015114099.1:76632-89598 GCF_001443285.1 Poecilia latipinna
ACATTTTTTTTTTTTTTTTTTTTTTGTTGTATAAAAAAAAGGGGGGGGGGGGGGGGGGGGGGGGGGGGTTTATATGATGTTAAAAGCCTCGAACGAAGCCGGTAAGTGGAAATCATGTTTGAAGTAGAGCATCTTTAGGAATCCGACTGTCAAGGCCAGCTGAATATATTTACTTATTCAAGTCACCATGAAAATGAAACGGAAATACATTTTGTTTTTGCATAAATAAGTCTAATTTTAGCCAGGGTTTGATGGAACAAACTCTTGTTTCCTGTTGTGCAGGAAACAATAAGTGGGCGTGAGTCGGTATGAGATGACATCACAATATTATCACAAACATTTAAGACAAATTGTGCAGCAGAATCGAAATAGTTTGTTTTAAAAAGCTGCAGCCATTTCTAATGATGCTTAAATATAATATATCATTATGAAATATATATATAGTAAATTACGTTGTTGTGCATTTACAAACATTACAGTTGTCGTTTATAACATTTAATTTTTTTTGTTCTGATCAAATATACAGATTAAACACTTGTTAAAGTTAGTTGTTTGAAAGTTTTCACTGTGTCAGATATTATCCCGTTCCAATATTTCCAGTGCAGTGATCTGCTTTTAGCCAGCTGACGGACAGCATGTAGTAACAGGTGGCAGAAGGGAATTATCCAATTCTCTACACATTCTGTGTATGCAATCCAAAAAACAAAACAATTCTGTAAAATTTATGCCGATCATAAGATTTCTTTGTCAGTGCTAATTTGCCAGAAGTTGTAAAGAGACTCCAGGCCACCAGGGGGCTCACAAGAGCTTTTAAATTCCCTTACAGACTATAGATCCAGCAAACAACAAAATAATAATAAAAAAATAATGTTCTCAAACTGCTTGTGTAAGTGAACCTAGCAGGAAATACATTTCTTTAAAATATAAACTTTTAATAAAAGATAAATGATAGACGTTAAGGATCAGCTGTTTAGAAGTCGATACAATTTTCAGGCAGCAACCAGAGTTTCACCTGACAGCATTAATTAAGCTCGGCGCTCTGGGAAACCAACTCTCTGTCTTTTTCCTGAACTCTTCCACTTAGCTGGCCAAAATTAAAACACGCTGCTCCGAACAGGACAGGTTTGCTAATGCGATCAAATGCACACACACACACATACACACACACACACACACAACCACACACACAACCACACTAATAACCCACAGAGTGAGCTGCTAAGCAATGACTGATGAGCTTCCGATGAGGGTGATTTGATTACGTCGGCCGTTTGTCCACAGATATTTTACCCCCTACCACTCTCTTCTGTCTCTCTCATCTTTCACCTCCCACCGTGGCAATCCATTTCCCTCTGAAAGTGACACTGTAAGCGGCTGATAGCTCTTTGGCTGAGGTTCAGGGCCTCGGATCGATGACTGGCGGACACGGGGCGTCAAGGTTCACCAAGGGACACGGAAGTTGAGGTGAACAGAGTAGGCAAAGGCTCTTTAAAAACAAATGTCACCTCATAATACTAATACATCCACAGAAAAACTGAAGGCGACCTTTATCTGGTGTTTTAAAAATGACCGTGGTTTATCCTTCCATTGGCAGAGAAGACATTTGGAGCTCTGGTTGGGTGACAGGTAGGCACTGATGATCTAGTTGGTCTGTGCGAAGATCAAAGTGTTAGCATATCATCCCCGTTTACTAAATTGTTCCTACCCTTTACGTCCCACATCCCTCCAGTTTTGATGCACAGGAATTGAGTCTGTTTGTTCACGTAGCCTGGTTTTGTTAACTGTGCCAGGGGCTCGTACTGCGCTCGCGGGGAAAAGCATTAAAATATTCTGTCTTGGGAATAAGCTCCAAAAATCACCTGAATTTGAAGGAGCTTGTTTAAATGAGTGAGTCTGAACAACTTTTAGATGTTGTCAACACTCAACCATCTGGCTGTAAATGTTTTTCACTGATGAATTTGCTTGTGATTTGGCTAAACACACCTTTTTTTTTTAAATTGAGTAATTTTCATGTTTGTGTTGTGTTTTTGTTGCTGCTTTTAGCCGTCGTCATCTTAAGAGATGCTAAAAATTGCTGTCAAAGGACTCATGTGCATGCAGGAGGCAGGCAGGATCCCATTAAAAGTGATTTATTGCAAAGCAAACTTGCAAAAAAAAAACAACCCATTGCCTAAACCAGCTTGAATACTGTCGGGATGTATATTGGAGTAGAAACAGGTGAGACTGAGCTAAACATGAGCAGCTGTGTGTTGGGATGAACTGAAGGAGCTGGGTGAAGAAATGGCAAAACAAAAGAAGAAAGAGAGGAAAATTGAAAATATTCGGATTAAATTTGGAGCCGCAGAAAAGTAAAATCGCGTTAACTCGTGGGGAGAAGCGATTGTGGTTAAAACGAAAACAAAATCCCCAAAGTAACTTATTATCGGCGAAGAAGCTCCCCTTTTCATCCTGCAGGCGTTATTTCTTCTTGCTACAAGCATTTTCCCCGCTAAAACATTTGTTTGCATTCATGTGCACATCGCAGCTCCTATAATTACTCTACCTCTTCTGATCGCCTCACTGCTCCCAAACAGAGTGGCTGTGAAAATAGAATCCATTTTTATTTTCACAATGGGTGTCGAGGCGTGCAGCTGTTTCCGTCGAGGCAGAGACGCAGGGACAGGCGGGGTGAGCCTGGCTGCGACTCGTCTGTGTCTCTAACCAACCCCGTGGTTACGGGCGATCCATCCGTGCTAACTGGCTCAGTTTTCGGCCCCTGCCGAGCCTCCCGGGGAAGGACCTCAAACCCAGATCGGCTGCCTTCCTCCCCCAAAGCAAGCCTTGGCAACGGCCGCCGTGTTCAGTCGGTTTGACTTCTGGGGCGCCAGGAGCTGTGGAGTATAGATGGATAATTATTCAGGGGTAAAG
Organism: Poecilia latipinna; assembly: GCF_001443285.1. Taxonomy (NCBI): domain Eukaryota; kingdom Metazoa; phylum Chordata; class Actinopteri; order Cyprinodontiformes; family Poeciliidae; genus Poecilia; species Poecilia latipinna. The sequence continues at coordinate 79,540 of NW_015114099.1, forward strand.
CCCACCTTGAGGTGCAATGTGTGAGACACCATAGGGAGAGAGAGAGAGAGAGGGGTGGGAAGCACAAGCTCCCGGCTGGGATGGAAAAGGGAGTGGAGCCAAAGCAGTCAGCCAAGCCTGTTTCCACACCATCTTCATGCACCGCAGGGCCTGTCACACAACCAAACCATGGAATCAAGGACAAGAAATGGAGGAACTCCCCCGCCCCTTCCTATCCAACCCATCCCAGCCCGCCCTCCTACACACGTGTCCCCAAAAGAAACACAATGCCCCAAAGTCTGCAACTTTCTCCTCATATTTTACACGTGAAGCATCTCCAGCAGCACAAGCGGGCAAGCCGAGATCAGGCCACGGTGAAGTGCGAACGGCATGAATATTCATCGGCAAGCGAACAGCAGTGCGGAGGAGAGATCTCAAAGGGATACCGGGATTTTCTTTTTATATACATCCGTGCTGCTGAGAGTCAGACTTATTACTGTGTCAGAACATTTGGTCCTCTGCAGTTGGAAATGTCATCCATGTAACTCGGAGTCAAATCTAAAAGCAAACCATCGCCACAAGGACTCTTTGTCCTGGACTTTCAGAGGCTGGATTAGCGGCTTTGTGAAGCTCCCTTTTTTGTCTCATTCCTCGCAGGCCCAGAGAGATAAAGTGCAGGCTTTTAGTCCGTGTTCACGCAGCCAGATGATGCTTTGCCTCCTGCCGCTGACCCCCCACAGGCACTGGATTGCAACCCAGCGTGCCGGGGGCCTCCGGGCCTCTCCTGTTCTCTTCCAGCTTCCTCCTGGCGCGCTCGTCCCGTATCTCCCCCATCTCCCCGAGTCCTTATCGCGAGACCACAGAGCACCATATTTTAATCATGCCCTCGAATGGAAGACACTTTTCCAATTAACGGCACTGCCGCTGCGACGCACTGTAACTCGGGAGCCGCAATGCGCAATCAGCTCAATAAGCCGCCGACGTCGTTTGATGTATGACTGCCTCATGAGTTTTGAATGGGAACAAGACGGGTTATTTATTTTTTTTTTTTTGTGAACGGAATAATCTGCGCCGAAAGTGAGAGAGCGATGCTCGGCTGAAGCTGCCGATGGGCTGCCAGCGGACGTCTGCGGTCGGGGATATATGAAACTGTAAATGGTTTGAGAAGGAGAAAAAAAAAAGAAATAGAAGAGCATACACACTTAGTGAAAAGCTGCCGGGGATAAACCATGAAAGGTCAGAAGCTGTGTTGTGATCAGACTGTGCCAAGTAATATCAGAATCTATTGACAGGTCACACTGCAGACAGCCTGCTATTCTTCCTGGCAGGCAGCAGCTCTTCTCGGCTGAAAGAGATTTGAGTTCTTATGTCTAACAACATAAACAACCAAAAAAGAGCTTTGGAAATAAACGGAAGCGTCGCAGAGATTCTCTCGCTTCTATACTTGCACTTTATTTCTGGGATGCCGCGTATATGAGATTGTGCATTTGTAACAGGTTTGCTTCAGCTCAGATCGGGAACAATGTCTTTTGTCCTTGGCAGAGCGGTGGGAAATTGCAGAGCTTGGCACAGATACTCTGAACTTCCCCACATTTTCATGTTACAACAACAAAGTCCATTGGGCTTTTATGCTACAGACCAACACAAATTAGTGCATAATGTTGAAGTCGATGGCATGTGACGCATGGCTCTCAAATAAAAATAGTACACTTCAGAAAGTTGGGAGTGCATTTCTATTCAGTCTCTCTTTTCTGTTTAACTTAACCTTAAAGTAAAGTTATGTCAAGTTAAAAATAACAGTGCGTTACGCTTTGGGGACCAGAATCCGGCAACAGAAAGAGCATTGAAGATATTGCAAACAATAGACGTGGGCGTCCAACTAATGCCTGACTCAGATGGCGAGATTTTAAACTCATCAAAACCTAATGAGGGAAAAAAAAAACTTTTAACAGGTTTCGTCGTACACTGTGTGGAGGAACACACCATCCGATCTTATTCACCAACGTTTAAATCTCACGCGGAAAATCTTGCAAAACTTCTCGAGGCCAAATGTGAGTGCAGCGCAGACCAACATGGCGGACTGACAGAATGCATCAGAGCTACTTTCTGGACTATATTTAACAATTCAAAGGCGTCTCCAACGTCTTTCTGGTCCACCACAGCAGCTGTGTTGTGTTTTGTATTTTGAACTCCACTCTGTGTTTCCGTCACCTCGCTTTCTGACACATTCAACAGAATGTTGCCATTTGTCCTCAGGAGACACCGTACAAGTTACAAGTACAAGACCCAACATCCTTCCAAGTGGACCAGATCTCTTTAGATTATCTTAAAGATTGTCAGAAGAAGGAAAAAAATTGCCATTAAAAACCTTGGCGCTTGAACCAGGCATAACAGGCCAGGTAACGAAGTCACTGTTCAGTGACTGCAAAGATGCACGTCTCAGGATGGAGAAAAATACAAACCGACACGGCAACCGTCACTAGGGAATCCACAGAACGGGCTTCTGTGAAGAAGTGACAGAGGAGTCAGGTGTTGAAAGTAAGCCTTGAGTAAGCCACGCCCCCACAGTTTGAGAAGCCCTGGTTTAGATCAAAGCATATTTATGTGTTATTATGACCTTGTCAAAGCGAGGAAGTAATCCAATTGAGAGTCTGAGGCAAGACGCTCTCCATCCAATAAAACTGAGCTTGAGCTGTTTTGCAAAAACGAAACGGGGAAAAAAGGGGAAAAAAAGTCTGTAAATGTGCAAAGCTGATGGAGAGATACTCTGAAAGAATACAAATGAACGCTGCAGTTAAATCTCTGAGAAAATTGCAAAGTGGAAAACATTCCACTTTATAATTATACACAGATTTCTGTTGATTTATCACATCAAATCTCAATAAGAAACGTGAAACTGTGGCTATAAAGCCACAAAAGGTGGAAAAATTCAAGGGATATGAGCGCTTTCTTTTTTTTTTTACACTGTAGTTAACAGTCCATGTGTAACTCACTTTCTCACTCCAACTTAGATGGGGACTAATAACTTTCCTCCTGGATGGAGTGGCGGGGAAATATGGAGTTATGTGTTTGATTATGTTCCAGTGACACATCCGTGGCTTATTCTAAAAGTAATTTGGGCTTGAATACAAATGAAAACGGAGGCTTTCGGTCACCCGAGTGCTCACCCCTCTCCCAAAAAGGCGAACGCGTCGCTTCACGCCGCAGCCCTTTACGCAGCCCGTGCGCCTCACGGCGTTCGCTCCTTTGGCTGCGCGTATTAACTCGGCCTCCCACTTCATCAATCAGCCTGACACCAATCAGCGGGAATCCGCTGTGCGTAACATGTTTACGAAACCAAATAATTTTCCGGTGCCTCACCGGTCCCGGCAATACGGTGAGCGTCTTCCACCTGGCTCTCTCCTCTGAAGACGCACGGCCTCCGACTGAATTAAGAGGGAATTGGCTCTTCTCCCGTTTTGACAGCGAAGGTTGTGCGGGCGCATTAACCAGAGGTAATTGAATGTAGAAGCAACAGCGCACAGTCGACGCGTCGGGATTAACCCTTGCACTGCTGCTCTTTCAATTCAACTGAACTGTTGAAAAGGAAACTGCTGGTGGTGGTGGGGGTAATATTTCAAGTTTTGATCCTGTGAGACCGTCTGAGTTCAGCACAGCTCGTTGCTATTTATCATGAGTGACAGGCAGAGAGACGGAGGGGGGGGGGAAAACACAAACGAAAGAAAAAAAACCCACCTTTGTGTGTTTTATTACTGATGGCTGGAGCCAACATTGTTCTTACTTGTGTTCTTCTTCGGAAAACAACAGTCAAAAGAAAAAAACGAACCAGCGCTCTGTCTCCGTTTTCTCTTTGCTGCCGTGTTTGTCACAATTGCGTGGAGATTTCTTTCTTCTCCTAAAGGATTTGGACACAAGTGAGGCGATGTGGAAAGAAAATAAGCACAGATGTAAGATTTAATCTGGACTTTTCCGTGATGATCTTGCTTGCTGACATTTGATGCAACAGACCTAACTGGAGGCTTAATTTTTTTTTTTTTTTTCTGCTAGATTTTATTACAACATTGAATCTGACAGGGAGCGGCAGAAATAACCTTCTCATTTTTAAGGTCAGGATCATGACTTTTCTGCAGTCATTTCTACGTTTGATTCATTTTTCTACTTCTTTTCTTTTTCCAAAATTCAGACTTGAGAAAATGACCTGAATTTGGAGGAAGTGTTTTTAACTTGGAGGCGAAGGAGGATATACAGGCAGTCAGAAGTTTACATAAACTGATGTCGTAGACATGAATACCGAAATACTCAGTAAAATTAACATGGTCCAGTTCTTTAGGTTTTACAGAGTAACTTGGAGTTGTTTTCCAGACCTAAGCAAACGCTTATCTGGCTCAATTTAGCAATTGACCGAGCAACATTGATGTTGTTTTTGGGTTCATTTCCCCATCCAAACACCTACATGACTCCAAACTTTACCTACTCAGTTGTTGATTAGAAGTTCTACTGAAGACGTTTTTAAGTTTTTGTCTTTACTCCATAATTTCTGTCGCCTCAAACTTTAGGCTCCACAAGTACAGATGTCCCCATCTGATCCCAGATATTTGACTTATCTCTGGTCTCCTGTCAGGGATTTTTGTCAGACAAAAAGCCACAAGGCAGCCTCTTTCAAAAATGCTGATCTCGTATTTTCAACCTTTATAACAACGTTCTCTAACTTCCGAGTTCATAAAGCAGGACAACAACTTTTACTGGCGCTTTCCTCCACATACCATTAACTGGAGCTACTTTGAAATTTAAGTTGAAGACTCGCAACGAAACATAAAACATGTCGACGTTGAGCTAAAGCAGCTCTGCACGGAGCTCCAGATGAAACTGAAGTTAGCCTGAAGCTATTCTAAAAACAATCCAATACTGTGAAAAAGTTTTTAAAGTTATTTCTGAACGGAAAATTTAAATTACACAAAAATCATTGTAGGTAGTGAAATATTTCTTGCCTTTATTTCTTATGATGTTCATGATTGTGGTTTACAGAAAATAATAGAAAAAACATAAAATTCAGTGTCTCAGCAGATTAGAATATTACATAAAATCGGGAATAAACAGAATATCTTATAGGAAATATCAGGCTTCTGGGAAATGCTCATTTTCATGCACTCAATACTTTGTTGGTCGCATTGATACATCAATGCGGCGTGGAGGCGATCAGTCTAAACAAGGTCAGGTTAGAAAGTTTGTGGTCCAACCAACCACCGTAACGCCATGGTTACTGAGCCAGCTGTTTTTATCTTAGGCAGTTTGGACAGGCGCCAGGTTCTGCTGGGAAAAAGAAAACCAGCATCTCAAAAAAAAAACCTTGTCAAAAGAAGAAAGGATGAAGTTTCTGATGTTGTCTGGTTCAGTTTAGCAGGATGTGTGTTCGTCTGTGTGGAGTGGCTCATGATGCACCGATTCCAACGCCAACCTGAATGAATTTTGCCTGATGATCCCCTCAAGGCTGTGGTTTCCCCCTGTTGCTGGTGCACCATTTCCTACCAGACTCTCCTCTTCCACTCAACTTCTGTATGCTTGAACACAGCCCTCTGAGGAACCGGCTTTAGCAAAGACGTTGTTTGGCTTCCCCGCCTCGCGAAGACTGTCAACGACTGTCTTTTGGACGTCTGTCTAGTCAGCGATCTTGATCATGGTTGTGTGGCCTATTGAGCCAGACTGAGAGACCATCTAGAGGCTCAGGAGACCTCTGCAGGTGTTTTGAGTTAACTAGCTAACTAGGGAGTCACACCTCAAGTTTCCAGCATTTCACTTTTTCACAATATTGCAAATGTCAGGGACACAAATTATAGGTTTTCATACTCATGAGAGTTATAAGAAATAACGACTTGGCATATTCCACTCTGTGTAATGAGCTTCACTTTCAGAAAGCAGTGACAAAACTTTTAACTTTTTCACGATACTCTGGTTATTTGAGCCAGAAACGAGGGATAAATCTATCGGTGTTCCAGAATGTATTTAAAGTTTCTTAACTAAGTAAAACTTAAGCCGGGGCACCATTTTAATGATTTTCTTTAAAAATGCAATCAAACTGGGATGACGCACCTGTTGCTGTAGAGTAAAATGGATCGGACAAGACGGCAGTGACAGGAACGTTTCTGGTGGGAGAATCGAGCGCTGCAAAACCGGATGCAGACTTTTAAAACCGATTCAATACAGTTTGTTCCTTTGTTTTTATGTCTATTATTGATTTTAATTATATATCAGGCTCCGACTTTGCATCGATTAAAGCCTATTCTCAAATGTCTTAGCTGGGCTGAAATAAATCCCGGTCTTGGACACCTTGTCTCCTTGTCAAGGATAACAGTTCCTCAAATTTCCCCCATTATGGTCTGTGTTAGACAGTGTACTCTGTAGTGTCAAACCGACTTTCTGTGTCAGCACAGAGAAGCTGACGGCCTCAGGCTATCCTGAACACTAATGGAAATTTAGCCTCAAAGGTGAAAGACCAAATCACAGAAGAAATGGGCGTTGCTTTTTAAAGCTAATTATGCACGCTGTGGAATTAGGAAAAGAAAATCTCAGTCGTTCTGTGACATTCGTGCTCTGGATGGTCTTTCTATCGCTAAATGGAAGATACGACGATCGACATTTAACATTAAGGGAGACGTGAGACCAACCTTAAAGGAAGAATGGTCGCGAAGAAGGACGGAGAGAAGTTGTCTAATTGTTCGAAAGGGAAAGCGATTTGCATACGAGTGTGTTCCGTGATCCGTAGAGTTCAATCAACAGGAGAAAAGAAAGGGAAGTGGATGGAAGAGGAGGGGAGAGAAAGGAGGGGAGGGCGGGATGGAGAGTAAAAGAGACAGACACGGCCCGAGAGTCGGAGAAAGAGAGGTCCACCGTGTCTCCATTTCCACGGATACACAATCTGAGCTAGTTTCCACCAATTACATTCGTGTCAGTGTGTGTCCCGGATTCAGAATGCAACAACAGCCTCCGGGGGCCTTCAGTCTCCGAGTACACGCTCAGCATCTCTCCCTGCCTGCCACCACGAAGACACACACACACACACACAAATAAATCAACCCACACGTGCAGACTCCGTATATGCATGCCTCACATTCACGCACATATAATAATCTCATCACTCCCTCCAGCTTTGTCTCTTTTTGTCACCCACACGCTCACACTCACGCATACACCTTCCAACCAGCCAAAAGCTTTCCCACCCTGCATTCACAAACAAACACACACAGACACTTGGAGACACACTTTTTTTTGCATTCTTTTTTTTTGTCATTGCCTTCCAGTGTCATCCGGTTTCTTCCTCTCACCCTTTTCGCCAGCCAGCCAGCCAGCCAGCCACGTCCCTCATCCTCTCTCCACGCAATGCGTTCGCCCAGCCTCCGCCCGCCCTCATAGATTTCTGATCGTGTTTCGATGAGCGTGTGCCCTCTCCCTTCCTCTCGGACGACGGTAATAAGGAATGGGGATTGGCAGCGATAGAGATGAGCTATGCCGCCTATTGATAACCGTGTCCGTGACGGCGAGCGAGACGTAGGGGCCCCTTCGTTATTAGCCGCAACAATAACGGCAGCACTCCGGGCTTAATTGAATGAAAAAGGCCCGTGGCAGCCAGCCTTACGAGCAGGAGGTGGGTGAGAGTGTTGAGAAATAAAACAAAGATGGGACACGGGGAGGGATTGATGGCGAAGTAGAGAGGCAGAAATACGATGCCGGGGGAAGGAGGGCTGTTAGGGGGGGCAAAAAGAAGAAAAAAAAAATACAGTAAGTGAGGGAATAGAAGAGAGAGGCAGAGAGGAAAAGAGCTGCAGGAAGAGAATAAAAGAGGGACATTCGGTGAAGTGGAAAGTGTGGCCCAGAGAGGATTCTGGAAAGAGACATGACAAGGCATGTGGGAAAAGTGTGGACAATAAGGACTTTTTTTATTGAGTGGGGTGATGAATAAATAATTGACATGGTAGTGTAAGAGTGGGAAGGAAGGGAAAAAATGAGGCTTATAAGACAGAAGGGGCTTTTTAGAAAGAGCCAGGAAGCACATAAAAAAATGTTACATGGGCAAAGAGGAAATATTAACATATTTTAATGGACTGATTTATTAAAAAAAAAAAAAAAAAAAACAGAAAGACTTCAGTGACTGACAAATTTTCTTTAATCTGCTCAGAGTGAGCACATTTTGTATGTTTTCTGGAGTTTCAGCAAATCCTGCCATAACTTACACTATCTGATCTGGTAGTTTAATTACGTACATATTAGGTGAGGCTGCATTTTGACACAAAACAATGTAGTACCTAAAATATTACTGAACATTACAATAGAAAATATCAAAATCCCATTTTCTCCTTTTGTCACATTGCGTCTGTTTACGTCTCACTCGAGGGATTCCAGCTGCAAAGTGGCAGATAAGAGCTCCCTGCAGAGGATAGTGACGGGAGCTGACATGTTGAATTGGTATGCAATTGTCACAGTATGATCAACTTGGAAAAGAATGCCACGGCTTCCCAGTACTCAAACAGAAATACACAAAATGATAAAATGATGTAATTGCTTTTACACAAAACATCTTTGTATTGCTGCTCTAGAGTGAATTTATGTATAGAAAAAAAATTGGTAGTAGTTTTCAAATATTTATTGTAAAGAATAACATCATTTTTGGAGGTCTGATAGAGAAACAGAGGTACAACAAACTGAGATCAGCTTGATAATTAGCCAAGCTATCTGTTTGGGCAGGACTAGCCTAGCTACCCAAACACTGCTAATGCTAGCAGCGTGCTAGCATTAGTTTTGAAATGGCACTAGATTCAAAGGATGTTGTTCTTTCAGTTCCTAAACCTTTGATGGTGTTTATTTATTTCCAATCTATAGTTCAGCCCTAATGCTAACTTACCGCTATGCTAACAAATATTTGGGGTGCGCAGCATAAATGAACTCATAATACAGTTGTTATGTTGACTCAGCTCAAGACATTGGGTGTTTTGAGTCAAGGTAATTTTATTTATATAGCACATTTTCAGCAACAAGGTAATTCAAAGTGTTTTACAATGAGTTAGAGAAACACAAACAAAAGAACAAAAGAAAAGCAAGAGAAAAATGATATTATACAACTACATATTGGTCCCCCATGTTTAATAAGAATAATAATGTATAAACCAGTAGGGGTTTTTCTGGATATTTGATCTGATAAAACTAGATGTTGGTTCTCCTTGTTTGATTCTATAAAGTAGATGGTCCTAAATGTTGAGCTAAAATAATGAGTTTCTCTGGATTCTAAGTTTGCTCTAATTCCTGTTCTGGGTCGAGTGAAGTATTTAAAGTAGATGGTCCTGTTCTGGATGTCTAGATAAGTTTTACGACTACGTCGCTTGAGAATCCTTGTGCAGTCAAAGTTTTCAGCAGCCTGTGTTTGTTTCTTTAAAACTGGTGGAAGAAATGGCCTTCTGTCGCTGTTGCTGCTAATTATAACCACGCATGTAATGAATCTGTTTAAATTGTTTTATTGCAGTTGACTCAACACAATTGCAAAGAGTCAAAGGTCATTAAACACACATGCAATCCAGTCAGAGGCAAGTCCAAAATTACACACAGTCAGAATCACTGGAGACATTTGATGTGGAGGACAAATATAAACAGGAAGACAAGGAAACAGGTCAAAACATGAAACGGTGTGGAGGAGGGATCACTGGCAGGGAAACTCAGGAAGTGCAACAAGACGAGATTAGCGTGCAAAATAAAACTGGAAGCCGACAAACATCAAAAGCAGATGCGTAACTGTAAAACGAACATCACAACAACCGGCTGTTTTTTTTTTGTTTTTTTTTAAGTGAACTTTCCCAATTTTCTATATTGAGGCCCAAAAAGCATCATCCCATGAGATTGTCAAACAAAAAAAAGGATATTTATGCAAATTTACTTCAATCATGCAAATTACACTCTGATTGTTCCAAATGCACCAAATGAAAACTGATTTTATGCATTATTTTTGCCCTTTTTAATACCTGAGCCTCCACTCTCTGAGTAATTCACACATCAAACCGTGCGCTAGTCTTAAATATATTCACTTCAAAGAGTGGTCTA
>NW_015114099.1:94444-102982 GCF_001443285.1 Poecilia latipinna
TACATTGAAACAAACAGGAGCGAGAGATTCTGCGAAACTCCGTTGATCCCTAGTATATTGAAAAAGGCAAAAAAAAAAAAAAAAAAAAAATTTTGGGCACAAAAGGGCCCCGAAAAACGTTCAGTAAGACGTTCATGTAATTTAGATTATGTGTTGGTGAAGCAGGAAAGCGGGAAGATCTATCAGCGGGGCACATTTTTATGCCAAAGGCCTGTTGTGCTTTGCTTGTTTCTACAAGCGGCGAGGAAGAGAAAGGCAACTTAGCATAACCGTCAGGGGAAGTCGTGCGTGTTTCCGGGATAAGTTTGCTGAAGTAAATCTGCATCTCTGTAGCCACAATTTTCTTCCTCGTGACATTTTGTTTAGTCGCTTTCAGTCGTTGACTCACAGTAATAATAACAATAATAATAATAATAATCATAAAAAAGGCAGTCATTCTGTGCCCTCCTGTTATTGACAGCCTTGATTAAGCAGTGCAACAGCTGCACGTACAAAGCTGCTAATCAAATTGTCAAAGCGCGCCGCAAACATGCTAACTACAGCGGCGAGACGGGTCCGGGATCACGCTAATGACATCATCACTCATAATAAGACGGGATGATTTGCCCGATGCCCTTTCTCTCCATTTCTGCCGCTTCAAAATAAAAATTATTTAAAAAAAAAACAAAAACAAACAAAACCATCACTGAGAAAGAAAGGGAAAGGATAACTGTGGAGGAAAATCAATGTTTGCATCTCCTCTTGTTTCCATTTCTTCGTGGGAAAGAGAATATATTTATAACCAAGGTCAATTCACGCTAGCTTAACGGAGTAAAGGTAGTAAATGGCTAAGACGTAAAGCTGAAGGTATCGGATTTCTCATGGAAAAGAAAGATGGAAAAGGACAGAAGAATAAGAAATGGGATACAAAAAGAGGGGAAAACAAATCCAGAGTGGGTGAAAAGACAGACAGGTGCGTGGCTCTGCTCCTGAGGTGTCTGAGGTTCGCTCCTGGGTGGCGACGGAAGCAGCTGCCCTGAATTTTTTATAGCCGGCTTCACGTCGAAATGGCAGAGGGAGGGAGGGAGAGAGAGACACCGTGATAAGTCTGAGCCGCACTCCTCCGAGAGCGGCCTTTCATTAGCCGTCTCCCGACCCAAGGTGAGGGAGGCGGGGAGACCAAGTCAGGAGGAAATAAAAGTCGAAATTGTTTTGAGAGAGAGGGCCGAAAGAAAGTTAATATACTGAGGAAGTTGTGAGTGTATTTATGGTCCTCTGAAAAATAAAAGCATTCGGTCTCTGCTGTTGGGGAGCTGTTATGATGGATTTTGGGTAATGGAGTTTTGATGGATGACCTGGGTCTGGGTGGAGAGGAGGAAAAAAAAAAAGAAAGGTGTTGCTGGCTGCACTGCACTGATATCTGACCACAGGAAAATTACAGCATTCACTCCCTCCTGTTCTGTTAATTCTCCCCACCGAAATGTTTTAAGTGAGCCAGATCTTCTAACCTTTTCTAAAAACTCCAAAGAGATACAAACCCCCCTGAGTCAAAACCACAGAGGAGTCTGCGAAATCCGCTTTCCCTGTGATCTCAAATATCCCAACTCCCTTTCGGCCGTCCCTCTTTAAGGGCTGCAATTATGTGAGGTAAAATGATAATGTTTGCTCCAGCGTCCCTTCGGTAAACATTGCCATTAGGATCAATTAACCAGCGGCTGATGAGGAAAGCGGGGGATCTGCCTCGATATTGCACCATTGTTCAGTGGTGATTTTTAATTAATGGATTTTAAAGTTAAAAAAAAATTGCAAAAGTTTTAATTGTTTTTCTTTTTTTTTTGTTTTGTAGTGTGTGTAGCTGTGATGGAGAGGGTTGTGGGATGGGGGGGAGAGGAGGGTAAGATCAGAGTGTTAATTATAAAGTAGGGGGCTTTAAAGTGAGGAGGATTTAGACTTTTAATTAAAGAAGAATTTGATGCGACCAACAGACTGGGTTCAATCGGCACACAATCCCCTGCCCATCATCTTCTGTCTCCTCCGTTCTGCAGCTCGCTGTGTTTCTGCCACTCACCCTTGTGTGGTGTTGATGTCTGACTCGTTTCGGGTGTTGCTATAAGAAGGCGGATTAGGGATTTCAAGAGCCCCCGCCCTTCAAAACGGTGAAAATGAGGCCCGGGTTAAGACGAGCTGGAGGAGGAGGAGGAGGAGGGCAGCGCGGAGTTTTGATGGGGTGGGGAGTCGATGGAGAAGCTCAGTCACTTGATCGGATTTTCAAGATTGACTTAAGTGAGCTTTAGACAAATTAAACTTCCTTTGGTCGTGTTTGCTGTTTGGAAAGAAATAAAACTCACAAAACAAGGTGAGACAAGATTTTTGGCAGATTTTCCAACAGCATCATTGAGATGAACTACTTTTGGGGAGACGGGTCTCAGAAACCACAAACGATGTCGTATAGAAATATAGTTTTATCAATCAACCTGTGTTTGAAAATTTCATATAAAGTGTTTTGTTTCATATCTCATACATTCTAGAGTGTTTCCAGAAACACACACATATTCTTTTTATGTGTTCATAAAAAGAATAAATAAATCATAAATTTAATGAAAATGACTCTGCAGTGTAGAAATATCCAGTTCAGGTGCGATCAGTTTAGGCATTTTAGATTTTGAGTTGCGTATAATCAAATGTTTCTCAGACTCATTGAAAAATGGCCCCTTTAGCTTAGCGTTGAGGGAGACTCCAAAATGGACGCCAACATTAGGAAATGCCAATTCCATTTATGTAGGACAATTAGGAACAACAACGGACAAAAAGTTCCTCTCAAGATTAAACATCATTAGAGATGAAAAAAGGCAGAATTAGATAAAATATACTCGATAAATTGAAGTTGAAAATGAAAACACTAATAATTAGCTAGTTTTGGCCAGATACCCAAAACATTTAAGTACAGAAACTCTTTGAAAGTGGCCAAGGCTTTGAAAATGCATATTTAACTCACAAGCTACTTTTGTTATGTCAAAATAACAGTTTCAGACAAATACATTTGTTCTTGGCTCTTAGCTATGGGTTGGTGCTTCCCAAATGTTTGGTGTAACTGAGGTCTAAGAAAATGCCTTCAGCTACACTTGCAAATACCCTCACAAATACATTTGAGTTATTTATATTTTTAATGGGAAATAGCTTCGACTGTTATGATGTATTACACTGTGTTTTACTGATAATCAGCATTTTTTTGTATGATTTTAATTCTGAAATAAAACACAGAATGAAAATCATGCAAAACATAAAATACCTACCTACTGCAATGTTTTATTCTTATGTTTTTTGGGGTCTATATAGTCAAGACGTTTTTGAACATCTTTTTGTTGATGTATTGGCAACAAGTAACAACAAAAAGCCTAGAAAAACATTAATGAAATTCAATTGTTTTTTTTGTCTTTACATTTTGTCTTTACAGCTGACATTCTCTTTTGCTCATTAACTTGCTTGAAAAAGGATATTTTTCTCTAGCAGAGTTGATCAATTGGACACAAGGAACCAGCGAAGCCTGATGATGATGGGTCGGCTTCTTGAAGAAATGTTGCATTTTTCAGCTGAATATTTGAACCTTTATCTTAATTGTGTGCCAAGGATAACAGGGAATCGAGGGGTTGAGGTAACCCTTGGGAATGTCCAGCTTAAAGAATTTACCTCCATATCCTGGGCTTATAATAACAGCACACTTAATCAGGAAAAGCCACATGACTCAGTTTTAAGGAGGAATATTGTAGCGTTTCACCAACTCTCCATTGTTCTTCCTTCTCTTCCCTCCTCCGCCCGTCTCTCCATCTCCTCTTGTCCTCAGCTGGTCTCCCTCAACGGCGCCCGAGATTGTTTTCATAGCAGTGATAAATTAGGCTGAAGTGATTAGCATGGTGTGAAACATGATTACATACTGTAGCTCTGCTGATTTGTCGAACAGATGCCCTCCACCAGCCGCACTTTGGCGGGTTACGATGTTCGGCTCGGTCTGGTCCACTGCTGGAGACCCCAGCAGATCTGCGCAGGTTAATTGCCTCGATTGAGGATAAAGCTCTGGCGTACCTTTCGGGACCGCAACGTAAGTTTTGTTTATCGTTCTGGCTCACGGCCGTGCACGGCGTTCACGCCCACTCGCGTGGACACGCCGGATAAGCCTGTTTGTAGTCCGGTACTCACTTCAACTAGAGGCAAAGTAGTTAGGGGGCTGAGACGCAGGCGTGATGTGGGACATTGAGTCATGATGCTGTCAGTTGACTTCACGAATAGACGGAGAGGGTAAAATTAGAACCTAAGAACACAACATTTTGCCAGTCTCCAGGATTAATGATTTGGCAGGCTAACTTCAATCAACAGGCGTGAAAATGTGAGACAAAGTGCCGTTTTTTCTTTTTTAAAGGAGTCACATCAACAGTGGCAGAATAACGCGGGCGGAATACCAACTAGGGAAATGTCTGACCTCCTGTTGTCTCACCCCTTCCTCCCGTGTTGCCGTGATTACGCCAATCACTGTCATTAGCATTCCCCGCTATTAATGTGATTTCTCATGCTTTGTTGCATGCATGCTAATGACTTACACCCAGCTCCTTCTCTTGCTCCAGCTGCCGAAGCCATCCGCGTCTCCCCCCTCGAAAACACTTAGCCGAATTACCGCGGCTCCTCGAGCCGCGCTGTATTAATAAGCGGCATGCAGCCCCACAAATCCACCCCTGATTAAGACAATAACCTGGCCCTGCGTTCATCTACTCCCTGAATCAGCCCTTATCAGTTTTTAGCCCCGTGTGATTCTCATCTCTCCCCCATCTCCCGCTCTATCCTTAGCTCATCTCGTTTGCCCCATTTCAAGGAGGAGCGGGGATTACCATACGCCACTCTACCCCCTGATCCCTCCACCTTTTTAACTTTGTTGCCTCTCATCACGTGGGCTCTCTCCTTATCTGTTTATCCCACTCTCACTAATCTTGTTTTTTTTCCCCCCCACTCCTTTACTCTCCCTCACTCCCCGCATTAACGTCTTTCCGTTGCCTTCGTGTGACTCATAGCGTCTCCTGTTTTCATGTGTTCTCGGGCTTTGCTTAAGGTTGCTCTTCAGTTGCACATTAAGCATATTCCTCACACAACAGACTGAGTGCTTTGGAGATGCATGTTGTCTTGTGACTTGTGTAGCATGAAGCATTAAGGTCTCCGGGGACATTTTGGAGCACAAACAGGATTTGTAATATTTATCTGAAGAAGAGGGACGTGTAATAGTATTGTGAGGAGATTATTACTGTTATGTATTTGTTAAACAAACGGAGTGAGTAGCCTGCTTGGCTACGGCTTAAACCTTTTTTGCACATGTTGTGCACGAGGCACGCCAGCGGTGAAGATCCTGCTTTGTTCGGAGCAAAGCATTCACAAAGATCCTGGAATCCTCATTCAGATGGGCAGAAATTAGTGAAGATTTGCTAAAGCAGCGTTTTGCGTCCTCTATAACCGGACAAAGGGAGGGACCTTGAACCATCCCTGGACGGATCCCGTCTTCTCTCTCAAACTGACATTGACGTGAAAGAAAACTGATTTTGTGTCTGGCGAGTTGTGTCTCTGCTGATTGGGCCACATCTGTTGTAACGACGCCCAATGATGAGCTATTTCCAATTTATTGGTTGAGGCCATAAAAGTTTTATTATGTGTAAAGTTCAAATATTTTGGAGAGGTCGCGATTTGATTCTCTGGAGCAAGGCTCCCTCTGTCCTTTTCTTTTTAAGAGGGAGGCCCACAGCAGCCCAAATCGTCCACCATATTTAAGTTTGGCATGAGTTGCTACGCCACATATTATCCTTTACTTTGTGAAGGGGTTAATGGTTGTCACATCTGACCAACACAAACGGTCTCAGTAGAGTTGAGGAAACTCCACATTTATATTTATGTTTTTTATATTTTCTGCCATCACACCCAACAATAAGTTGCATAGGTTTGATGGTTAAACCCTTGGTGAGGTCAAGAGTTCACTCTCAGCTGCAGTTTTTTCGGAGTGAAATTTGGTCGACCCTGCATAGCCACTAAGGTGCGGTCACTCAGTGCCTAACCTGTCAGTACTTTTAGTTTTTATGTATATGTACATTATCTATTTCTTTGGATAAACTACATCTACAGGCACTGCAGTCTCGTTACGATGGGAGTTTGTTAGGAGTCTCACTTGAGTTTCTCCTCTCACACGGCATGTTGGTGGAGATAGCAAGGAGACCGGCTCTCGTTGGAGAGCCGTCCTTCTAGGAAAGAGAAACACCAGAGTCCTTGCTAGCAACATGCAGATTTTATCTTCATTTTGCATCGGTGGGGTTTGGTACTCTATTTGATCTGTTTCTACATGGTCCGATCCTGCTGGGAGTCCATTGGACTGTGGTATGGTACCGTTGGGGGTAGAGAAACTGGCATCCCACAACACAGTTCAATAATTGGGGGTTGGAAAAACGTCACTGCTTGGGACAACCATGTGATTCAGCTGGCTGTGGAAATGCTCTCCTGAATAAACGACGCCGGAGATCCTTAAATCGCCATCCTGCGATGTGTCCCTGGTTCAACACGCCTCAATCAAATGGCTGAGTTACCTCCTCAGTGCAGTCAAGTTCTTCAGTCTTGCTAATGACCTGATTATTTGACCCGGGTGTGTTGAAGCAGAGTCGCATCTAAAGCCTGCAGGACACCGGCCCTGGAGGATTCCTGCGTCAAACCATAAAACAGCTTACCAACCAAACAAAACTAAAGAGACCTGACTTCATTTATTCATCCCAGAGTTCGAGACAAGACATCAGACTCTGGCAGTAGCTGAGGAGGCCCCTCTGCATTGTGCATCCATAAAAACTGCAGTTCTAATAGTGGCTGTAGACACTCCCTGTTTCCCCAGGCCTAAAGAGTTATAGGCCTATTTAACTCGAGAGAACTCACTGTGGTCATGATGGTATTACCCCAGACACCGACACTAACTTTGACATTTATATATAGACATGCAGATATCCAGATGAAATACACATCAGAGTACATCAGCAGTTTAATTTTATTATATGGATTACAATAAGAATTGAGTTGCTGAATGTGCACATTTGCAACGTCAACATGTGTGCTCACCTAACCTACTGGCTGGGGGCAGTGGGAGACAATTGGGCCTCCGTGTCATGTTATATTTATGCCCCATGAAAATGGAACGCTAGTGATAACTAATTAGATTACAATTATTTAAAACAGGTTGTTAGCGGTACCAATAACTGTGCCAAAAGTGATTGTTGAATTAATTAGCTGAAATCAAAGGTTGAGGTTTTTTTTCCTGCACTTTTCAGCGCGAGATTATGCTGCCGTAATAAAAGATGAATTAAGCTTGAGGCTTTTTAAAAAGATTTTTTATTCACACCGTTAACCAGATGTTGCGAACCATTCAGGATCAGTCGTTGCGACTCTTAACATTTGTCAGCGGGTTGAACATTTTTCCGAGGTCAAGAAGGTCCACTTTTATTTTCTTTTATTGTTCTAATTGCGTTGCGGACATGCCTGCCAAACATCAGTGTGTGCTGACATTATCATTGTGAGTGCTCTCGCAGGGGCACTCATATTTCTGTGGCGTCTGAGTCTCGCCAGGAAAAAAAGAAAAAAAAACAAAAGCTCACGGTTCACCGCGGCACTCTCGGTGTAAATGTCAAAACTGCGAAGCAGGTGTTATTTTCTGCTCTCGACGCTCGGCGTTTCCGGCCTGAACCGTTGCTTTTTGTTTTCGTGAACCTGAAGGCTCACTCCGAGCAAGGTAGCATTCATCATGATTATGCCTCCATGATAATGAGACGTGGCGGAATTAATATTCATTTGTTCCTCGCCTTCCGCGGGGACTCTGAAATGTAAATAGGTGCACTCTGCTGTGACACGCTGGCTAATGTACAATATGTAAGTTTAATGAAATTAAAAGAGAAAGTGTTTAGAGCTGCTTTGGCCACTTGGCTCAGCTATTTTCAGCTCTGCTGTTGTATTGTCTGTCGCCCATTTGTCTGTTTGTTTTCCCGTCAAGCTTTGGCAAAAAAAGACTACAGAGCAGAGTTTCATAATGCCTTCTGGAGCAGAGAGGCTCTTCAGGGGCAAAGCAAAAATGCATCCAATTTTGGGTCCAGATCCTTTTCTTTTAAACTGCTGGGAAGGTCGTCCACCTTGACAGAGGGTTGACCTCTGCTAGCTATTGAACCTGGCAGACTTGTTATACGAGTTAAACTCCTGCAGTGCTGGAGAGTCAACCCAACAGTTGGCGCATTCATAAAACAAGTATTTTATTTAAAGACATCTCGATACTAGTCGTCATCTTAGGCGTATGCTAGGACTTCACCAAAATTATCACCATTAATATGTAGGAATACGTAGTAGCTTTAAAGACTGGTCTGTTTTCATTCATGCCAGCTTAGCGATGCTATAATATTTACTCTGGTTTGATGTGACTTGTTAATAACTTGTTAGATTTCTTTTTTTTAACAAGATGTTTAATGGCTAGTGTTTCGACTGCTCCTGTTACAGTTGAGGATATCTGGGCGC
>NW_015114099.1:103654-110940 GCF_001443285.1 Poecilia latipinna
TTATGTATATGTACATTATCTATTTCTTTGGATAAACTACATCTACAGGCACTGCAGTCTCGTTACGATGGGAGTTTGTTAGGAGTCTCACTTGAGTTTCTCCTCTCACACGGCATGTTGGTGGAGATAGCAAGGAGACCGGCTCTCGTTGGAGAGCCGTCCTTCTAGGAAAGAGAAACACCAGAGTCCTTGCTAGCAACATGCAGATTTTATCTTCATTTTGCATCGGTGGGGTTTGGTACTCTATTTGATCTGTTTCTACATGGTCCGATCCTGCTGGGAGTCCATTGGACTGTGGTATGGTACCGTTGGGGGTAGAGAAACTGGCATCCCACAACACAGTTCAATAATTGGGGGTTGGAAAAACGTCACTGCTTGGGACAACCATGTGATTCAGCTGGCTGTGGAAATGCTCTCCTGAATAAACGACGCCGGAGATCCTTAAATCGCCATCCTGCGATGTGTCCCTGGTTCAACACGCCTCAATCAAATGGCTGAGTTACCTCCTCAGTGCAGTCAAGTTCTTCAGTCTTGCTAATGACCTGATTATTTGACCCGGGTGTGTTGAAGCAGAGTCGCATCTAAAGCCTGCAGGACACCGGCCCTGGAGGATTCCTGCGTCAAACCATAAAACAGCTTACCAACCAAACAAAACTAAAGAGACCTGACTTCATTTATTCATCCCAGAGTTCGAGACAAGACATCAGACTCTGGCAGTAGCTGAGGAGGCCCCTCTGCATTGTGCATCCATAAAAACTGCAGTTCTAATAGTGGCTGTAGACACTCCCTGTTTCCCCAGGCCTAAAGAGTTATAGGCCTATTTAACTCGAGAGAACTCACTGTGGTCATGATGGTATTACCCCAGACACCGACACTAACTTTGACATTTATATATAGACATGCAGATATCCAGATGAAATACACATCAGAGTACATCAGCAGTTTAATTTTATTATATGGATTACAATAAGAATTGAGTTGCTGAATGTGCACATTTGCAACGTCAACATGTGTGCTCACCTAACCTACTGGCTGGGGGCAGTGGGAGACAATTGGGCCTCCGTGTCATGTTATATTTATGCCCCATGAAAATGGAACGCTAGTGATAACTAATTAGATTACAATTATTTAAAACAGGTTGTTAGCGGTACCAATAACTGTGCCAAAAGTGATTGTTGAATTAATTAGCTGAAATCAAAGGTTGAGGTTTTTTTTCCTGCACTTTTCAGCGCGAGATTATGCTGCCGTAATAAAAGATGAATTAAGCTTGAGGCTTTTTAAAAAGATTTTTTATTCACACCGTTAACCAGATGTTGCGAACCATTCAGGATCAGTCGTTGCGACTCTTAACATTTGTCAGCGGGTTGAACATTTTTCCGAGGTCAAGAAGGTCCACTTTTATTTTCTTTTATTGTTCTAATTGCGTTGCGGACATGCCTGCCAAACATCAGTGTGTGCTGACATTATCATTGTGAGTGCTCTCGCAGGGGCACTCATATTTCTGTGGCGTCCGAGTCTCGCCAGGAAAAAAAGAAAAAAAAACAAAAGCTCACGGTTCACCGCGGCACTCTCGGTGTAAATGTCAAAACTGCGAAGCAGGTGTTATTTTCTGCTCTCGACGCTCGGCGTTTCCGGCCTGAACCGTTGCTTTTTGTTTTCGTGAACCTGAAGGCTCACTCCGAGCAAGGTAGCATTCATCATGATTATGCCTCCATGATAATGAGACGTGGCGGAATTAATATTCATTTGTTCCTCGCCTTCCGCGGGGACTCTGAAATGTAAATAGGTGCACTCTGCTGTGACACGCTGGCTAATGTACAATATGTAAGTTTAATGAAATTAAAAGAGAAAGTGTTTAGAGCTGCTTTGGCCACTTGGCTCAGCTATTTTCAGCTCTGCTGTTGTATTGTCTGTCGCCCATTTGTCTGTTTGTTTTCCCGTCAAGCTTTGGCAAAAAAAGACTACAGAGCAGAGTTTCATAATGCCTTCTGGAGCAGAGAGGCTCTTCAGGGGCAAAGCAAAAATGCATCCAATTTTGGGTCCAGATCCTTTTCTTTTAAACTGCTGGGAAGGTCGTCCACCTTGACAGAGGGTTGACCTCTGCTAGCTATTGAACCTGGCAGACTTGTTATACGAGTTAAACTCCTGCAGTGCTGGAGAGTCAACCCAACAGTTGGCGCATTCATAAAACAAGTATTTTATTTAAAGACATCTCGATACTAGTCGTCATCTTAGGCGTATGCTAGGACTTCACCAAAATTATCACCATTAATATGTAGGAATACGTAGTAGCTTTAAAGACTGGTCTGTTTTCATTCATGCCAGCTTAGCGATGCTATAATATTTACTCTGGTTTGATGTGACTTGTTAATAACTTGTTAGATTTCTTTTTTTTAACAAGATGTTTAATGGCTAGTGTTTCGACTGCTCCTGTTACAGTTGAGGATATCTGGGCGCAGAGCAGGTCACCTGACACTGACAGGAAGCTGGAACAGCCAATAGCCTCACCTCCCCAGTGAACAGATTTGTAAACAAGGAAAAGCGTTTTAAGTGCTAACTAAACCAAAGGTTTATTAGACCAACAAAATTTACACTAAGTATGCTGCAGCCTTGTGAGCCAAGCCTACAAAACTTAGCCTGGCCGTTGCCTAGATTCTCATCTCTCTTCGCTGCTCTGTCTGGGCTTTCTCTCATTAACTTGGATTTCTCTGGTAGATTTTCCGTTGGGCCAATCAGTGAGCAGAAGGAGAAGTTGTGCACAATGATGGCGATTTTCTGTGCTGTCTTAGAAATACAGTCTGCCTTCTACCAATAGTTGGGGAGGAAGTGAATGAAGCCATTCAGCCTGTGTTGAATTATCATCAACAGCCACCTCATTTGCAGTGGAGAAGGGTTGTTTACAGCACAGACTTTTGCTTATTTGTTAAAATTGTCACTGTCATGACAGTATGAGACAGATAATCTGTAAAAAACAGTATATTCTCTACCTCTTACCAGTGCTACTGTTGCAATATGCAGAAATGTAATACTTCTGGTCAACCAATCAGAGCCAGGAGCAGGGTCTGTCAATCAGGCTTGTGTATGTGTGTCTCAATGTGCTAATGGCGGAGAAATACCTTACAGTTACAGGGAAAGAGTTTATCTGTCATCATCATTGGCTGTGCTCTCTAGCCTGAGTACGGGGGACAGTGTGAGCAGCGCATACACAAGCCTGATCGACAGCGCTAAGTTCCTCCTTCTGGCTGTGATTTATTGTTTCTGATATAGTGGTGCATTCCTCCAGCTAGCATTGAGAGCAGAGAAGCCAGGTGTTTTTTTTTTGTTTTTTTTTACACTACCATTCTGTCACGACACGGTGATAGTTTTAGGAAATATGTAAACTTTATTTTTCTTATTATTAAAGTTGCGTACTGCAGCTTTTAGTGGGAAACAAACTGCACGGCTTGCTGGGGATGACATACAACCAACTACAACAACTAGTATATGAAGTCAAGATTAGTCAGGAATCCTGATAGCTACCATTTAAAAAAAGCCTTGATAGGAACCTGGAGTCGATACTTAGGATCTTATTAGCTGTATTTATTATTGACATTATGCGTCTTAATTAAACGAGGGAATCAAAACCTACTTTTAGGCCTGTCACGATAACAAATTTTGCTGAGCGATTAATTGTCTAAAAAATTATTGCGATAAACAATAATATTGTTTCAAGACCAGTTGACACTGATTTAATGGAAATGACTAATAATGCATGTGATTTCCTGCCATAGATGGATACACTTTATTTTCAAAACAACACATAACACTGGAACTGATAAACTAAATAAACAAAACAACCAAAAACAAAAATAAAATGGATTCTCAGTCTCCATTAACAAAAAAACGTACTTGAATAATAATTAAACAACATAAAGCCAAAGTGGAAATAAATACTGCATTCAACCAAAAGAGTGGACACCACTGGACACCACACGGCACGACGAACCCGATTGAATCGTTATACCTAGGATTTCTGTCGGCTAATGTGTCTCTCAGGTTTTGAAAATGGGCCGACAACTCTTTTAGTGTGCGCTGGGCATTGCACTAAGGAAATAGGAAGGGAGGATCAGTGCAGAGCACCGGAGTTGAGCCTTTTTCATTCAGTGTCATCAACAGAAAGAGAAAACGGCAGGAAGAGACGATAAAGCCGATAATTAAAATGAGGTCGATAGGTTTAATTTATTGTGCGATTGATTTATCGTTTATCGCGACAGGCCTACCTACCTTTAATGTTGTAACTTGAAAGTGGAGCAAAAGCAACACGGATATTTAGATTTTTTAAAATGCCACCTAATTACATACCTCCGTGTTTCTCTTCACACATTACATCTGTTGCTGTGCTTCTCCCAGGCTCAGCCGCTGCTTTCAACTAAAACGTTCCACTGGGGATTTGAAGTTGAAAATAACATCAGGTGTGTTTTTGATGAAATGAATGTTTTTTTCCGTTCTTCTTTTTTTTTTTTCTCGCTCATGGTGCTTTGAGTCATACAACGTTTGCATGGTGGAGAACGAGAGAAGCATATGTATTTCAGACTGTAACACGGGTTCACAGCATTCCACTTTCTGGTAAAAAGAAGTGGTGGTGTGTGTGTGTGTGTGTGTGTGTGTGTGTGTGTGTGCGTGTGTGTGTGTGTGTGTGTGGAGGAAATAAAAATAAATAAAGCTGGATCTCTGAAATGATTTGCTGAAGGGGACTGTTTCTATTGCTGGCCTTTAACCTTTCAGTTTATTAATTCCTCTCTCCGGTGTTGTACTCCACATGGTTATGTGTGTTTTGATGGTTGTGATAAGTGCTTCCTGCGCTCTAAAGAGTTGCATGGCAGTCTGGGTGCGATCCAGAGCACCTGGCAAAACCCATCACACTGCAGAAAGAAAAGCTGTCCTGGTCAAACGCAACGGCGTAGATAAATAAGGCCCGCACTTTTCTCCTGAGCAGGACGGAGCGTTTCGCATGACTCCATTCATAACTCCACAGGCTGCTTTTCATTCATTTTGTACATGTGGGTACAGAAATGTGTCTGGTAGAAAGTGTGAAAGGTCTTAACATAAATGTACATTTTAGTAAATCAGCAGATTTTTTGGGAGAAAGAAAAAAAAAATTATATTAGATGTGAGCACATTTATTCAGTGTGGAAATAATTATTTTCAAGAAAATCCCTGTTGGCACAATTTTTTATTAGTTTTAATCACTTTAGAAGGAAATTAATTGACACATTTTTATTATTATTTTTTTCCAAGTAGACCAGAGTTTCTGGGAATTTTAAATCACGAACCCATAACTTTCTTTTATGCCGGAGGTGTAAACGCACACAGAGCCCATTTCCTTCAGCCGCTGGCCAGGACCGGACAAGCAGTTTATCTTCCACCGCGCAGTGAGCAGGATGGAGAGGTAGAATCTCACTGTCAGAGGAAAAACGCGTGACATCTTCCACAACAATCAGTAGATATTTCTGTATTCTGTGTTGCTTCAGGTCATGCTAACCTCAGACATGACCGAGTGACATCAGGAAGTCATAGAAAACTCTTCAGTCTCAAGTTCTTGGAAAGGTAACTGTAAATAGTACCGTTGTGTTTAAGGGTTGATGGGTAAACGTATCAACAGCAGAGCTACCAAAAGTCGTATCGTTGATGGTTTTCTTGAAAGCATTTCTTCTGTAATATAGGAATGTACTCAAAGATAAAGGTGTTTGTTATGAGGGAATTCAACCAGTTTTTAAAAATAGAGACGCACCGATCCGATGTTGATATCTGTTATCGGTCCCGATGTTGAAAAAATGTTTAGATTGGGTATCGGTGACGACGTGCTCAGATCTATTCAGTCTCATTCTATGCTTTATGCTCTGAGCGACGACATGCTTTACTATTCGATTTCTATTATATTTAAATGCCTCAATGCACTTTCTGAACCACTTGAAAGGAGGCTTGTTGCAATTCATTTCTACGAGTTAGTCAACCTATTGTTTTTGTCACTTTTCTGTTAATTTATTTATTTTACTTTGACTGTTCTGCTCCTAATTTTCACTGAACAAATTAAAGGTGTGTTGTTTGTACATGTTTGACCAAGCTTGTGAAGCTACTGGTGTACCGGTGCAGAGTTAACAAATAAGCTTGTAATTCAGTTCATTTAAGTCAACTCGGGGTGTTTCTCTGCATCGAATCGTTATCAGATAACGGGATCAGAAGTGGGGGGGGAAACAATGGGATCGGTGCGCCCCTATTTTACAGATTCTGTCCACAGTCACTATGTCCAACTGCCTTCAGGTGCTCATTTCCTCTTGATGGCATTCTCACCTGTGCGATAATTAGCGTCGACTTCACCTTCTCTCTCTCTCCTGCGAGCGCGGAGCCGGGAGCGGGTGAGGACAGCGCTCAGGGTTAACCGACACGGCCGAATGCAGACGTCCCGAGAGCCTTTTCGAAGGGAGAGTGAGGGAAAAACACGTCGGAGGCAGTAAGGTGGAAATGGAAGGATGAAGGTGATGGAGGGCTGAGCAGATATGACCTCTGCAGCTCTGCTGATGACATGAAGCAGAAGATGAGGTGGGGCGAGAGGGCAGGGGGCGTGGGGCGGGGGCGAGCAGAGAGGGGGAGACAAACTGAGCAAGGAGGATTAGGAAAGCAGCTGGTGAAGATGATCCACCCGAGAGGCGGGAAGGGAGGGCAGGGAGGAGCGACGAGGAGAAGGAGGACGCTAGAAGAAAGTGGAAGAAGGGGAGGTGCGAGAGATTGATGAGAGAGAGTGAGAAACTAATTCTCACTTCACTCTGGAACGGGAGATTAGGGAAGATTAGAGAGATAGAGTGAGGCAGCGATGGAGTTTGGGTGATAACTTCGACCACGTGTCACAGGCGGATCTCTGAATGGCTAATACTCAAGGAGAGACAATGAAATGGTGACTGAGAGGGTGAGATTGTGAAGCAGATTGTGGGGAGGAGGGAGAGGACTTAAAGAGTGAATGATAAGGAGGGAGCAGAAAGAGTCTGAGATGGAGAGTGATAGACGAACGAGTAGATAAGAAGATACGTGTGCAAATCATGTCCCGTAAAGCGGACGCCGTTTTTGCCGGTGTGCAGTAATCCTTGCCACGGGAGCGTGGATGCAAAAAAATAAAAATAAAAAATCCAGGTCATCTTTCTACTTTTTCCAGCTCTCGCTTTCCCCGAGACTCCCCACTGGGATTCACTCTCTAATGCCGCACAAGTCTTTGTGACGGTATCTTTTACATTATGTTCTTTTTCACTTTGGAA
>NW_015114099.1:115086-129165 GCF_001443285.1 Poecilia latipinna
TCAGGTTGAATGGGGTGACGAAACTAATGCAAAAAAAAAAAAAGGCGCGAACAACCACGGGAGCGCGTATTACGCTACTCACCGTCGCCGAGTAGCTGTATTACGCTTTGTTTGACAAATGTACGTGTCTGCATGCCGGAGCACGCGCCTGCTGCCACAGACGTTTCTGCCGAAATGGAGAGGAAAGGGAAAAAAAAAAAAAAAAAAAAAAAATGTGGGGGAAACGAGAGAGGAGAGTGCTGCAGTGGCAGACTCAATCTGTCATGCAGGATTACAGTGTAAGCTCCTCCACGGCCATAGATGTGATTTTTATGAGAGAGACACAGGCTTTTCTGAGGGCAGGGGCCCGTGCAATCCCGGCTCCACATTAGAGACAAAAGCAAAGGGCGGATGAGGTGGGAGGCGGATCCTTCCAGTGAGATCTTCATCGCAACACAGTGGCTATTGATACTCCTTCAACACTTTTCACATTCTGTCGCGTTATTGCTGCAGGTCTTGTGTGTTTTTTTTATGCAACAGACCTACAAAGTGGAGTGAAAGTGAGGCTGTTGTCAGAAAATCATTTTTTAAACAAATTAGCAGTGATGGGCAGTAATGCGTTGCCGTAATTTGATTCCTTTTTTTTTCAATTAAGTAAAATAATGGATTACATTTGCAACAAAATGTGATTGTATTACCGTTACTTCCTCTGTTACTAAGCCCTGATTTTGTTTGCAAGCGTCCGTTGTCATGGTAACAGGCAGGTGAGGAGAGCGCATCAGGACCGTGCTGCGTCTAATGCTCCTGATGAATGTTACTACGTTCAGGAGAGACTGATTTAAATTGCTTCATCTTCTCTCTCACTTTCACGTTTATTTGAATGAAGACGTGGAAACACAAAAATAAAGTTTTGTTGTGTGTTGGAATAGGAAGAAATGCGGTTTTAACAGTAGAGGGACTTAATTTTCATAAGGTGGAATGTGGAGACAAAATACTTCAAAATCTTCAGAGACTGTCGCATTTCATTAAACTTTTGGTGACACAATGTGGATGAAGAGTGAAACGAACGCTTTAAAAAGAGCCGCTTTCATTTGTTCACATTTTATATGATGGAATATGCAGAAAGAACAGAATTAGGCTGGAAGGTATAATATTGCATTATGCTATATTCACATTGTGCGTCTTTTCTTTTTTTTAAAGTAAACTAAGGTGATTACTTTTGGAAATAATCAGTAAAATAACCATTACTTTCTAGGGGAAGTAATTAATTACTAATTAATGTTTCCAAGTAACTTGACCAACACTGTAAAGGACAATCCACCTAATTTAAATGCAGCATAAATACTTAACTTTAGAGATCACTTATTCATTCAATATTTCAGTGTTAATCCAGTTTAGAACAAAGTGTATTCATGTGTTAGGATGGCCCATTCAAAGTCCAGACCTAAATTCAATGGATACTCTGTGGCAAGTCTAGGGAAAAAAAAAAAACAAGTAGTTTTTCACAGACACTCTCCTTCTCAGTTTGGGTTATTTTGAAATAAAAAGAGGAATATTTCGCTGCGCCAAGCTGGTAGAGAATTGCAAACCATAAAACTTAAGTATTATTACCTTCCCACTTCACAGTTGTGTGCTACTTTGATTTGATCTATCACATTAAATCCCAACAAAGTACACTAAAGCTCGGAGCGGTAACGTTACAAACCATAAAAAAGAAAAATAAAAGTTAAAACTTTGGCAAGCCGCTGTGCTGCTACCTTCAGTTCCTACAGGACTGGAGTAAAGGAGCAATTTGGGTTCCCAGCGTCTTTGTGGCTTCATGTTCTGGTGGAAAGAAACTCAAAACATCATTTTCTTTTGATTCCATGAGTAACGGTGGAGTGTTCGTGTCCACGTTTTGTCTTTTTTTACTCCCTCTGAATGCGAACCCCCAGCGCTGCGGCGGAGGTCGAACATCCAAAATGACATAAATTTTGAAAATGTTCCACAAGAAGCAAGACAAACGGAGAGGGGGGAAAAAAAACCCCAACAACATCACCCTGAAAACAGTTTGACAAACTTTTGATTTCTCGCTGCACACGCCTCGAAAGGGCAAACAGAGCTTTGGAAATTGTTCCTCAGCTTTCAAGTGTTTCCTTTGAACAAAAACAAAAACAAAACCGTCGCCGACATTGCCGGAAGGTTTGGGGGGGAAAAAATCGCAACACGCTGACCTGCGTGCTGCTCGGCAGATGTTGCCACATGAACTCGTGCTCATCCTCGCTGAAAAGAAGATCTGAGCCGCACCGCTGACACGCGTCGCCGCGCAAACACGCACGAGGCGCTCGGGTTTTAATTCCCACGTCCTTCATCGTATCGCGAGCCGGGGAGGCCGCGCGCGCCGCGACCTGCCAGAGACGGCGACTTAAACGCGTCGCAATCTGCTCCGTCTCACAGGGCCGCGGGAAAACAAACAGACCGGCAGACTGACCCAAATACACAGAGACGAAAGGCGAGATGAGGCTGAGAGTCGGGCAACGTCGTTATTAGAATAACAACAATATTCCGCCTGTAACGGCGCAGGAGAGGAGCACGGCAGCGTGAATGTCACAAAAAGAAAGGAAGGAGCTACACATACATATCCATACACACACGTATATATATTTACACCTTAATAAGGTCGGGGGACTGTGGAGCGAGACGGCATGAGTTTCCTGTCGGGTTCGGCCAGCAAGGCAGAGCAAAGGTGTGAATTACAAAGAAGCGGGACACGACAGCATCCCCAGGACAGATGATTCAGATAAAACGCTGCATAAAAAGCAGCCTCACCATTTATGCAAGGCGGGCAGCGTGTTAGCTGTTGATGAAGTGAAATATAGTTCCGATTCCTGCGCTTTTGTCATCTTTCTTTTTTTACAACTTCCTTTGCAGCTTTGGGCAGCTTTATGTCTTGTAACGTCTCTCTGTAGCACTGGGTCACAGCTGATAAAGGTTCCAGTCAAGTCTGTGACTTACATGGTTGTTCTTTATGTCTTTCTGCTTTTTATGACACGGTTTCAGTGCCCTTTTGTAATCTCAGTGTGTTTACCAGGGTTGGATTTCATGGTTTTTGTTTTCCAAACTCTTGTGTGTCAACCATGGAGGAAAGACAATGTCCTGCACTAAAAGATGTGGGATTTGTCCTGCCCAATGCATCTATACAAGCTTGATAATAATCTTTAATAATCTGACTCTTATGAATCCTGGCCTTGGGCAAAACTAGTGTTGAAACAATTAATCGGATTATTGGTGATCAATTGATTCATTAAAATAATTGGCAACCCATTTAGAAATTGATTAATCGTTACCTGGGGTGTAAAGTACAAAAAAAGGCAGTTTGCTAAAAGAGAAACACGCTCAGAGCAGCGTGTTTCTCTGATGATGGGATATTCAAAAAAGATTTTGCATTTTAGATGAAAAATACTTTGTAAATATTTTCTACCCAGAAATCCTCAAGTGGCATTGGTTAGCTTCACCTGGTTGAGATTCTAATACAAAAAAGCAATTAATAGATCGGCCTTCTCTGTGTTGATAGGCTGAGCTTTTCACATGTTGACATTTAAAAGTATTTTTCTCAGCTGCAGATTCTCCAACTAATCAAACCTGCACTAACAGGAATGATCTGCTGTTGCATTTCAGGCGATAAAATGTTGACTTAAAAAGGAAACTTAATTATTTGTTGTATATTTTAATGTATTTTAAATATTACATAAAAATGCTTAGGTGGTTAAATGAAAAACCCTGTAGAATATGCCCATTTTTGATACAACTGATCGATTAATTGCCAGAATAATCAATTACAAAAACAATTGTAACCATTCAACTTATTGGTTTAAAGCATCTTTACACCTGCCAATGTGGACACAAACATATTTAAGAGGTTTATTAACATTAATGAATTAATTGTAGTAAAAAAAACAAACAAACAAACAATGAATATGAAATCCCAGTGGACCGACTCTCTTTGTGAACCCTTTACATCATAAAACTGATCAAATAAGTGCTCAGTTTTGTAGGAATTTCATTTTTTTTATATCATGCGGTTCTTTGGTTTTAAATTGACATCCACACTTAAAGACCTTGAGTCGCACTCATCGCTTGGCTCCTACAAAACACGTCAAGTGGTCATGATTCTGTGACTGCTGCATGGAGGATGCATTCAGAGCAGAAAATCCCAGTGCACAGTGCAGGCGCGCTAATCCTGCCAGAACCTAATTAACAGTCCACCTGCTGGATCTGTCCTGGCGTCACTCTGACCTCGTCTCAGTGGGAGATGACAGAAAAATAAGATATCTAAATAAATAAAAAAATTACCAAAAGAGAGAGGGAGAGAGAGAGAATCGGGCTGGGTAAAGCGGAATATCGATTTCCTTCAGTCGCTCTCTTTACTGGCCGGTGGCCTTGATGATGCTTTTGAAATGCGCCATCTCCTCCCTGCCGTGTCGCATTATCACAGGCAACCTTGGACACGGTGTGTTTATTCATCTCCGAAACGACGCTCGTCTGGCCCGGCCGACTCTTGAAAGGAACGCCCTTGAAAGGTAAACGGCAGAGGAGCTGAGTTATATCCCAGACAATAAACCCCGCCCCCTTTTCCTTCTCATAAAGAGTTACTCACTCGGGCTGACCTGGGGAGATTTGTGGCTCAACCGGATGACATGTGGGAGAACTCTTGAGTTCTGTTGTCTTATAAAGTTTCTCCTTCAGCGTGTAAGAGATATTCTGCCTTTATTCACACACACAGACACACGCACACACACACATACAACTTGAGGGAGACGAGGTCCATCTGCTATTCTGGAGGACTTGTGCTGAAATGTCAGTCAGCGCGTTGCGAGGATCAGATAGGTTTTTTGATGTTGCACACGCAGCCAGGCGGAAGAGGAAGAGAGACAGTCTTGATGGGCATCAGGTGTAATTCCGGTAACCGCTCTGGCAGTTGATGACTCACGATTCCGGCTAAGCACCAACCTTGAGAAGAGCGGCTAGCTCCGAGGCGGACTGGCCCGCCTGATGTATAAACATCCCCTGACCTTTGTGCATGAAGATCATTGGAGCTGATCAGCTCCTTCAGCTTCTCAGCGGCGAAGCGGCGCGAGGGCCCGAAGGTGGAGAGATGTCAGATGTTGTTAAAGTTCAGTCGCACAATGATAACCCGCTGCTCGATGAAGACACAACCGGGATCATTCGACCTGAAGGAGGGGGCGGCGGCGGCCGGTGCAAATTCATATTTGATGCGGTGTGAATATCTGCGCGATTTTTTGTTTTTATCGAATGCAACATCCAGCAAGGATTAAACTGTGAGCAAACTTCTGGGTTGGTCCTGCCACTGCTGGTTGGTTTTCACCTCTTTGCCTTTCGAGCGGACAGATCGGATCGAGGGCCACTTGAACCCACGCCAGATCAGTAAAATACGGGCCACGACAACTGTTGTCCACGTTGTGACTTGCTGGCTCATCTCCTGGCTCTGCGATTCCCTGGATCTCCTGCTGTCGAATTTTACTTGATCTTTACGGCGCCTCTTCCTGTTTGTGTCCCGCAATGGAAACGGAAGCAGCAGCCAGTAGATCTTGCTTCTACGCGTTTTCTTTCAGACCGTTTCTGTTTCTGACTGAAGAGGTTTTGTTCTGTTCCCAGCGAGCTTCACAAAGGAAGATGACACACTGCACTCACCCTTGGTTTTTCTTGGAAAACAATCATTCGGCTTCTTTATAAATAACCGCGTAATACAAAGCAACAACGGCTTCAAGCACGGCTGTCGAACTTCAGTCCTCGAGTGCCGGTATATCCTTCAACTTTCACACACCTGAATCACATAATTGGGTCTTTGGGAGGAGGAGTCCTGTAGAAACTTTAGTACATCGGGAGTAATTCAGTCATTTGATTCAGTCAAATGTTGCAGGACACTGACTCAAAGACTGGACTTTTACTTCCTTGAAAAGATTATAATCTGGCGTCTGCGTGAACCGCGATGATGATTCTCAGAAGTTGAGGTTTTAGCTCCAGCCTTTAGGTCAAGCTGATTTGGATTTATGCTCAATAAAGACACCAAGATTGAAATCTACGGTAGGCAAGATGCAAACTGCTTACAGCCTTTTAACAGAGACCTAAAAAAGCCCGGACTATCCCTTTAAAGGACCATGTTTTCTATTAAAGTATTGTTAAATTT
Organism: Poecilia latipinna; assembly: GCF_001443285.1. Lineage (NCBI taxonomy): Eukaryota > Metazoa > Chordata > Actinopteri > Cyprinodontiformes > Poeciliidae > Poecilia > Poecilia latipinna. Next base: position 121,253 of record NW_015114099.1, read on the forward strand.
CAGTGTTTCGGTTGTGAGGTCGGTCTTGGATACAGCCGACTAAAAGCTGTTGAAGATCTGTGGCTATTTAGATTTTCGAGTAATTTTCTGCTAAATAACTAAAACTTTATTCTTTTGTCAGATTTTTATTATTTTTCTCATCAGAGCTGAAGCCGTATCTGACCTCGACACTCCCCTAATCTTTCCAGCTTATTCCCTTCCTGGCACAGAGGGGAAATAAAGACAATTTTTTTTCCCTTTCATTTGTTGTTTGGGACCAATTTGCATCTTTAAAAGTGTTTTTTTTTTCGTGATCTCAGAGAAAAGTGTTTTCATGGAGCGTTCCCAGCTTTTTAGCAACAGTGCTTTCCCTCTTTGTGAAGAAAGCAATACAACGCTGAGTGTGATGGAGTCAGAGATCATGAAAAACTCCTCAGGAGACGCGAAACTCGACCGAATCTTCAGGTTGAAACATTTTTTTTTTGTGCTGCAAGACACATCAGTATCTGGTTTGTCGGAAAGTGGGGTAGGAAGGCTGGAAATATATGCATTTATACGAGGTGGGGGCAGGGAGGCGATATTTATAAGTTTCATTTCATTCTTTTATCTGTAAAAATAAACCCTTTTCCAGATCTAAATTAGTTAAATACGACATTTTTAAATATAAATTTGCATCTTTAATTGCTCAGAAAATGATTCATTTAAAAATGTTTCTTAGTCGAACCTTAAATGTATGTTTATGCGGCTGTTAGCGATTTCCAGGATGAAAGCATAATGCGTCTCTCCGCAGCTCTGAGCTCAAATCAATGAAAAAGTTTCTGTTGTCCAGAGTCATTTTAATAATATGGCAGAGAAAACGTTGGTGACAGAGGAGCGTTTCTCAGCAGCTCAGAGCAACAAGTGCTGCTGTTTGGAGAACATGAACGAGACGGAAACTATGACTTCTGCATGTTAATTTGGAGACCAATTCTGAATTCAGTAACTGATTATCATAGATTTTGTAACAGTTTTGTCTCCAATAATGAGAACCAATTGATGGATTTCTGTGTTGTTAAAGCAATTACGTCTGACTTCTGTTTTAAAGTTTTGATTACGACTGTAAAATAAATCCAACAAAGCAACCAGGATCCGCATCGCCCGTCACGTTCCACCTCCGCTTTGTGATTTCACGCATGTAACCCTACGGCAAGTCGTCTCAGTAGGGTTAATAAACTCTAAAATGATTTCCTTTGCAAAGGATAATAGCAATTTTATGTTTATTTGTCACTAGCTGAGGAGGCGTTTGTGCGACGGCAGCACAGCTGACCTGTGCAGGAGCAAATGTTGTTCCTACACGAAAAGAAAAGAAAAGAAAAGAAAAGAAAATGAGGTCCAGATATATAAAGAAAGGGTGGGGAAGAAAAAAACGTGGCATTCACATAGAATAGAGCCGTTCAGTTTTGACAACTTGTGACATTGCCTGTACATTGCCTCAGTTATTTCTGCACTTTCTGTCATATTCCCATTCCCTGCATGTCACCGGCTGCTGTCCCTTTTTACTCTTGCTGCTCTATATTCTCCTGGAGAAACGAGGCTGCCGATTGCCTTTAATGGGGAGCAAAACTGGACTGAAAATGGATCTATAGTCTCTATGACCGGCATCCTTACCTTTAATACTTGTGTCTACGTCGTCCAGTGAACCTTTCTGACTGCTGGACACAGAGAATCATTAAATGTAGGTGTTTCAGTCACTTCCATGGCCACAGGTGTAAAACTTCAACACCTACGCTGTATGTACCAACTTGTGGTAAATTCCTTAGCTATTAAATATTCCACTTTGCGCTGTTGTTTTGTGGTATTATGACACTTTGGAAGGGATTTGGGAAATGGCATTAACTAGGCCACGTAAGATTAAATACAGATGAATTAATTCTCTGGAGTCAGCAGCAGCAGACCTCCTAATTTCATGTGCTCTCTTGATTAGCTTGATGACAGTGGATCGGGTTTTCACGGCCAAGCAGCTGAATCCAAAGCTTACATGTGGAAGAACTGGGATCATTTCTCAACCACCTGATTGGTTTGATATTTGTTGGGGGAATTTAACTTGTTTGATTGCATCAGATATAAAGTTTGGTGCTGGGTGGATTAACCATGTTGATCTTTTTTTATTTTCAGCAGCTGCACATTTGTTCTAGTGAAAGGAAGCTGTTTGAGGATTTCAAAATGGCAACTTTTTTGGAAATGTTTGAAGATGTTGCTATTCCAGTACAACTGCTCCACCACCGCACAGAGCAAGGTGCTTATAGACGCAGATATGCGAGTTTGGCGATGAGGAACTGGACTGGCCTGCAGAGTCACAACTTCAGCCCAACACCTTTGAGTTGAATTGGTGTGGTGACTGTGAACAAGGCTGCATTGTCCAACATTACTGTCTGACCTCAAAAATGTGCTTCTGAAAACATAGTCATAAATTCTCATAAGCACATGCCTAAAATTATGTCGAGACAATTGTAAGTAAGTAAAAATTTGAAGATAAGAGTCAGAAAGTGCTTCAACAAACGGAATAAACACACAAAACAGAATTAATCAAGGGCAGATTTAAACAGAGAGGACATAGCCGGCCTTTAAAGGAAGCCGCTGAGTGGATGAGTCCACTCATCTGACTGACGTGCTAAGATTTTGCGTCCATCTTCTGTACTGTTTAAATATTCGTGATCGACAGTGGAGACATATTGGGGAAACTTGTTGACTTGTTGACAATTCACTAGAACGCATCACATTTTAATTTTCAGACTGAAAACCATCTTCCATTCATTGTCCTGAAAGCATGCCACCCACTCAGTCAACAGGTTCTGCTACATCATCCTCATCTAAGCTCTTATCATACCTTCCTCCTAATCAAAGGAAAAAGTAACACTAACCTGCACATAAATAACAATCAACCAGTCAGATTTCTCCATCTGGTTAGCTAACTTTAGTAAAGTTAGTTTTCAGAACAGAAGAGTTCTGTTGACAACTTGATATGTTTGTGTACAAAGTCAAGGTGAGAAAGAGAAGTTGAATCCTTAGCTTCACCATGTTTTCTATTCTAAATGCACTTTTTTTGTTGTTTGTTTTAGTTAACAGAAGTGATATTGGGTGATATTCTCCAGGCCATGAATTGGTCTGGTTATTGTAACCCTCTGATGTATCTGCAAGCCAGGCAAATCCAAAGCCCCCCCCCCTCCGTTGTCACACTGAGTATTTTTAGTCTTAATCGCACCAACAGGCAAGCGGCCACCTTTAAGTGGACTGAAACTTTGAGCCGTCGACATGCAAAACGTAAATTCATCCCGCTATCTTCCTCTGTTCCCCCCCTCCACTCCTCTTGTTTCCACACACAAAGTGGGGAGTCGTCCAGTGTCCACAGGCTGCCCGGTTTACCAGGAGAGATTAGGACCTGCTGTCGATATCTCTGTGGGGCTGAGGAGGTTGACAGAGGTTGGTTCGCCGGCGAACAAAGGCGTTTTGTATGTTTACAGACGAAAACTGTGCCGCCGCTGCTGCTCTCCCCCCTACAATGACAGGCGTTTTATCTGCCACGGTTAAGGGCGGGACTGGAGCCGCTTGACGGAGCTCTGCACTTAAAACGGCCCGGTCGGTCTTCATAGGACCACCGATTCCTCACCCCACAAAACCTTCCTCTGAGCCCCCCTCCGCCCCTCCTCACCTCGGTAGCTGCCATCCTCCACTGATGCACATGCTGATACACCCAAGAAACATAGATGCTTCCCCTCGGTTTTTTTCTTCTTTCCTGCCTCTCTTCTGGAGCTCGTCTTTGTTCTTCCATACATAATTCTTTTGGGATTGATGCTTTTTCTTTTCCACTGGTGTGAGGGAGGGCTGCCTTTTCTTTTTTTCCCCTTTGACTTTTCCTGCATCCACAGAGTGGATCCCCTGAGATTCCTTTGCGCCTCCTGTCAATTCACATTTAAGTGACTATTCTCTGTATGCTCCGGTTTTTGGTGCCATTGACTTCATGAATGTGTGTGTGTGTGTGTGTGTGTGTGTGTGTGTGTGTGTGTGTGTGTGTTTTGGAAAACAGATGAATAAGCCTTTGTGATTCCAGTTATTTTTTATGGATGAATATGTGGCAATAAATACATTTGGTTTCATGGTGAATATATTTTTCTATGGGGCATGAAGTCCATAGTCACATGTGAATCTTTGAGGACAGATGCTCACAGGTACGCTGTGTGATGGGGCGTCTGGTGTTTGCGTGATTAATGGATTGGCTATTTAAGGAGAGGCAGTTTAGACACCAAAGCAAAAAAGATGAATCGTGATTAAAATTTTCGGTCTCGTTAAGTTGTTGACAGCTCACAATCGATGGTGAGGATCTGCTTCCAATACTAACGAACCAAAGCCTCTGAGCTGATGAGTTTTAGGAGGCACGGCAGAAGTAAGGGGAAAATAATTAAGTTATTCATTGCCCCAATTTATCAATTCACTGAGACATATGATGCACCCTCTTTCAATTATAAGTTTTCACATGTCGGGACATAATAAAGAGTCCTCTGGCTCCCGCCACAGCCTAAAATTAAGCAAATAAAACCTCAGAAGAAGAACTGAAACACATCTTACTGCTCATTATTTAATGAATTAAACAGACTCATCGACAACCCTGTGAAAAGCTCTTGAGGAAATTGGAAGAAACTTTGGTGTTTATTATTCCGGAGTGGGAAAGATTATTTACAAGTTGAGTGCAGTCAACACGGTTTCCAGTTTTCCTATAAATGAGCAGAGCAGCAAGATTCAGCAAGAACGCACTGTGCAGTACTTAAGAAGTTACAGTAAACACAGTGAGAAATTAGAGTTGATTTGAGAGGAGAAGGCTTGTTTGCTCAAAGGAAAACATGGCAGCATTGATAAAAATCACCAAAAACCATATCTGAAGAAAGCATAAAACAATATATTTCAGAATGAGAATAAGACAAAAAAACGGGCCTACTGCATGATGGTCTTTTTTGAGGAAAATCTAAACAGCCTAGATACAAATGCCTCTCATCTGTGTCTCAGATTACATGGGTGACCCAACATTCTGAAATCATGCTTTTGCTATCTGTACTCATAAAGATTTGCTCGCCTCAGTATGCTGAATGCTTGAAACTAAGAGTGAACGTGAGGCTGTAACTGCTGTTAATTTACCTAAAATTATTTGACCTGTTCAGATCAGAGCATTTCAGTTTTATTTGTAGACAGTCGGTCTTCAAGTATAAAGAAATACATCGACAAGTTGGCGATGTCACAGAAAAAGCAGCATCACCGGTTCTGACGCAGCTGAATACTGTGAATTACACACCTTTGATCCTTTGATTCCAACATACTTGTGCTATTCAGAAGGGAGGTGCATTAAAAATGACAAACATTCTGCAAACTTATGAATGAACTAGATGTTTCATGTTTTTGACTTTTGGACCAACACAACATCCAGTTTCCAATACAGTGGCATGGAACCGGTCAGCAGCATCAGAAGCAAATGGCTCTAGAACAGTGCACAGGTTGTGTGTACTATAACACCCAACCTCCCAAAGAGGATGACTTTAAAAAAATACTGATGTGGACACACAAAAGATGACTCATTTTAATGAACACACTGCCACTTGGTTTTGGTTTATGTCCAAAAACAGTGTAACATGAGTTTATACAAAGAACCAGATGATGTTGTGCCCATTTACCAGAAACCTCAGTATTGAAAAAGGAAGATGTTACTGTTCGCTCCGTTTACATTACAATGCAATTTAGTTGGACTCATGTGGTTGTACTTTCAGAAAAAAAAAAAAAAAAAAAAACTTGAACAGCATATTTTCAAAAGCAATCATTGCCCACCGCATCACCTCATAAGCCTTATTTACTCTTAGGAAAATCATTATACCTAAGTAAAGCCAAGTGCAGACTCTCTGCCCCCATCCTGTTTCCATAAGGACACGAACAGCAGTTCCATCGCATTATATTATAAAACTCTAATGAAAAAATATGACCTGCCCATTGCTTCGTACTGCGACAACACAATTATGCTCACTTGCGCTGTGCGGCCCGACGCGCCGAGTCTAACCGCCGCTCTGCGTTGAAGGTGCCCAGCTCAGTGTGAAACCGTGGATCACAGATGTCTCAGCCGTTCTGAACGGTGTTGCTCCCAAAAACTGGTGCAGAAGATCAAAAGGTTTGAAGAAAATAAAAGATATTTATTTCTACTTTTCTTTATTTTCATGCTTCAAAGAAAGGTTCACACTGTCAGAACATCCCACGCAGAGATGTTTGAAATTTGTTCAGTGCAGACGCCCCCCCCCCCGTGTTAATATTCAGCCCTGCGTCTGACCACCTGCCCGGGGTTTGTTAACAAGATGCCTGTGGAAATGATTGCCTGGTCATCAAACTCCCAGCTGATAGGTTCCTCAGGGAGAGAGAGAGAGAAACACAGGACTCTGGAAACTGAGTTTCCCTGATCGCCCACTCTTGCTGTACATTGGAGATAACGTTTATCTAGTCCCAACCTCACATTTGTATAAAACGCATTCTCTAAAATCTCCACGGCGGGGCTTTCTGTGAGTCTCTCCCGCAACTCCGAAGTCGTATCCTACATTTTACCGCTCGGTGACTCGATTTATACGGACAATTACAGTCCTGTCGCCTGTCGGCAAGATGGTTGCCAACGAGACACCTGTCACTTCCAATGCTGCAAGACTGAGGAAGGGAAGGGAAGAGGACTGGCCAATTGATTGAGGGCCGAGTGCACAGAGGGTGAGGGACGTGGTGACAGGCTAGTGATTGACACGGATGAGAGGGAAGAAAAGAGGACGGCATTGAGCAGCGACGAGGACAGAAAGCTAAACAAGAGCAAGAGTAAGGAGAGGGGTGGATCGAGGGATATTTACAAAGATAGAAGAAACAGGTGGTGAGTGGGAGAGGTGGGCGCAGAGGCGGAGGGGTGTTTTTTTTTTTTTTTTTCCTTTCCCCAAAAGAGTTTTGCCTTGCAAAAGCCGTCAGGCCGCCTTTTCGCATTTTCACAGTGAGAAACTCCAGTCTAGTTTACGGCGTTTTATGTGTTAAATAGAGAAACCACCACAAAAAGCGCATCGGCGTAAAATGCAAAAGGAATGGACCCACGGTTTTGAAGGGATTTTCAAACTTTCGAAATCTGAAGAAAAAAAAAAAAGGGGGGTTTTCGTGTTGCCCTGCGATGGACTGGAGACCTCTCCAGGGGTTCACTCTGCTTCTCGCACCAATCCTCCCATTTCCATCTGCGTGGGTAAGCAGATGGAATCACGGACACCTGATTATGTTGTAAAATAGGCTGGCAAACTGGGGAAAATAAGGTCGCCACGTCATTTTCGCCCAGTATTGGGGGAAAAAAAAAAATTCCCATCACACAGAAGGAATGCAATTTTCTGTCGGATGAATACGTGCCCCTTGGATATAAACCACTCATCTAGCAGCTTATGAAACAATATTGGTGTCTTTGTGGCTTAAGGTTTAAAACTCGGCGAGATTTTCTCCCCCTGTGTGTCAGGCATGTGCTGATTTATAAAGTCCATTTCAGTATTTAGCTACCAGGTTTTGTTGGAAAGTGGACCCAGGGCTGCCGTTTCTGTGAGTCAGTGACAGAGAAATGCGTCCGTTCTCGTGTTGCTCCTGCTATCTGGCCTGCCGGTTGGATCTCGGTCACAGGTCTGAGGCAGCGCAACACCCGCGGGGTCATAGAAACCTTCCTGCCTTATTCCGTCCGATCTATGGACTGAAATGTTATAACACGTCGAAAGCTGATTCAGACTCTCTTCGTTTTACCTTTCCTCTCCAGAAGACGTAAACTGTCTGAAGACATGAAATGAAGCAGGTTGATTTTTTTTTTTTTTTTTTTTTTTTTTCCTCGGCAGGAAAAACACGGGTTAAATCCTGGGGGAAGAAGGGGGCTGGAG
>NW_015114099.1:132254-146366 GCF_001443285.1 Poecilia latipinna
TCGTTTTTCCTTTCCCCCCCAGAAGACGTAAACTGTCTGAAGACATAAAATAAAGCAGGTTTATTTTTTTTTTTTTTTTTTTTGTTTCTCCTCGGCAGGCAAAGACCAGGTTGAATCCTGGGAGATGAAGGATGCTGGAATTAAAATCTAATCAATAATTTCTAATATTTATTTTTTTGCTTACTAGTTAAAAAAAAAGAAGAAAACTTTGTTGGACTAAAACCAATATCTGAACCAATTTTTTTTTTTTTGCATACAATTCCAAGTACTTTTGGGGGAACGTCTCTGCCAGCTTTGCACGTCTAGAGACTAAACGTTTTGTCCAGCCTAAGCTCAATCTGCACTGAGAGCTTCGATCATCTACCAGGTTTACTTCCGTCATTGCCCTGTGTTTAGTTTAATCCGTTGTTGCGTTTACTCTAACCAGATTCCTGTTCACTGCTGGAGCGACTTTGGCTCCTCTAACACACACCGGGCGTGTTTTCGTGAAGAGCCGACAGAGCAGAGCAGATTGCTGGACGTTGGCTCTGTATGAGGTTTTATGAAGAGCTTTATTCCTCCTGACTTGAACAAGTTTGGAAAGTGTGGGTTGTTGAACAGAACAGGATGAATTTGTACGTTTCATCAGACTGTGATGGTGCCACTGTGCGATACCCTTCGGTTGTTCTGTGATCCGGAGTCCCTGAGGGCCTCTTATCTGCTTCTCCTATTAATGATCTTCCTGCTGTCAGCGTGGATCGACGGCCTTGTCGATGCCATAATATTTAATTTTTTTCTAACTGCAGAAGCAGAATTGAACACGAATGTTTCTTTTCCACTTTACAAACTGGGCCTACTTTGATGTTGTCAGGGATATAAAATTGGAAACTATTAATTGGGTTAATCACCATGAGTGGATTATAGGAATAATTGTCAACTGATTTAGTAATCTATTGATTGTTAATTGGAGTATTCAGCCTGGAGAAAAAGGCTTATTGCTAAAAGAACACATTCAGAGCAGAAATAATGCCAAAACTGTTTAGAAATGTGTACATTTTATATTTAAGATAAAAAATATGTGCCAGTTATTGTATTAGATTAATTGATTAATCATCAGTCTAATTGACTGAATAATCAATAACTTTAGTTGTAGCCCAGAAAATCTCAATAAAACGCATCAAAATTTATGATTTCAAAGTAACAAAAATGTGAAAAAACATTCGAGGGGCGTAAAAACATTTTTGGCGAGGAGGTGCAAAGAGCAGGAGGCTGTAAGCAACGAGGCCGAGGAGAAAAATAAAAGGATGCAAAAGTATCCCAGGAGGAACCTTCCGACTTCAGTCTCGCCCCAGCGAATGTGCTGACAGGGTCTGTCTGCGGCGAAGACGGGAGAGCAAGTGTCACACAGTCGGATAAAGCGAAACTGGCACCGCGTAATCCATAACACTCGGGTTTTACAAACAATGAATTCAGATTTACAAGCCAGCTCGAGCATCGAGAACGTGGAATCGTCGACTTTCTGACTTTAACACGGTTTGCTCCAGAGCAAACGGATCCGCATTAAAGCAGGTTCATCTGCCAGAGGAAAAGGTGTCCGATCAAAGATTTCACAGCGCAGATTTATCAGTCACCGGCGCCTCCGTTTTGACCTTTCGCTCGCGAAGTCAGACTAATCCGCGGTTTTTGCTGGCGGTTTGCAGATGCGGCATTCGATCACGGCCCTTTCCTCCTCGAACGCACACACACACACGACTCAGGTGGAAGAGTTGCAAGACTAAGCTGTAAATCAGAGTCCAATAAAAGGCTAGTTATTGATTGTTTCCCGGTGCTAAAGCACGATTATAAAAACGTCCACGCCTCCACACGGCCCCTGCCACATTATCAGATTTTATGTGAAGCCCCCCGGTTTAGTCTGAGTGGCCGTCTGGGACGGATGTGCAAAGACAACAGGAGAAAAGGAAGGAGATATGGACGAATGAACTGGGGAAATGAATGGGTTTTTATTCTTTTTTATGGTTCCATCGTTGGTGTGTGTTCAGGCTCGCTGTCCACAACTGGAAAGATTTGTCCTCAGAAAAAGTTTGCCGACGCAGCGACGGTGAGTCACTGCATGCAAATAGACACCAAACTCAGTGGCCAGAATCAAGGTGTACCGGTTCAAAAATGTAACGGATTCAAAACCATTTAAATATAACGAGATGGTGTGCAGGTCAGTTTAATGAGATGCCAAAAAGAAAAAAAGAACACCACCATCCAAGAGCCAAAACTTATCAAAAAACTTTTTTTTTTCTTTTTCAAAGTTGCTGTGTTTCCATTTCAGTTTCAAAATGTGAAATTGCTCGATTATATAATCAACGGAAACGCCACTGGTGTTGCTTCACACTGCTGATCAGTTAATTAAAAGAAGGCTACTGAACCTTTCCCTTGAATTCAGGAGTCAAAATTTGGATATTTGCTTTTGAAAAGTAAAGGAGAGCCTTGAAATAAAATCACACACACTCAGATATTCCTGAGACGCTGTAAGGCTCGTAGCTTCCCACACATTGCAAATACAAATATCCAATCAGTTCTTCATAATTGTGACACTGCACGCAGAGATAACGAGACGACAAGAGGTGCAGGTGATGTCGAACTGCAATCACAGACATCCTCATGTGAAGTGTTGTAATTGTGATGCATCGTTTGCAGTATTTGCTGAAATGTAACGTTTTAATAGTCCCTGCTCTATCTGTGGCTCGCAGTGAGTCGTGGGGACATTACGTAACGGGACGGAAAGAAAAGTTTCCTCAAAATGAGAGTTAATCATGAATGCAGTCATCGCATTTTCAGAAATAGCGTCGCAGTGAAACATCGTCCTGAAACTGTGCAGCCCCAGCGGAGACGACTGTCGTTTCATATTTGCTGTCTTTACTCAAGAGCCATGCAGGCTAATGGTTTGGGTTATTTTTGTACATATGTATGTGTGTGTGTGTCTGTGTGTATTCATTCCAATCGTGCCAAATCTCCTGCGAGCTCCGCGATATCATGGAAATGTTCTTGCGAAATCTGCGACGCCGAATTCCGAGTTTTTCTCGCATTGCGAATCCCTGTCTGTCTCCACACACGTGGCAGCAAAGAAAACTTTATGTTAATGCGGTCTGGCAAACAGCAACTACATTGGCTTGTCAGATGTGTAGGCAGGCATTATTGAAACCTCACTGAGGAGTGTCCAGTCATGTCAGGAGACGTGCACGCTGATGGATATCTGACATTTTGATTCTCGCGTGTGCGTCTGGAGCGCTGGGCGACACCCGGAAAGCAGCAATGTGATGAACGAGACCTGGCAACCTTTTGACTCGCTCCACGCCCTTTAAGTACAGCTACGTGAAGGGCTTCGTCTGAATCAACGTTTATCTGACAGGATTTGTGACCGACCAGCTGGTTAATCAGAAATCAAAAGTGTTATGAAAGATGGCTTTCTCTTGTCCGAGCTTGCCTCTCTCTCTCTCTCTCTCTCTCTCTTTTTTTTTTTCTTGTGCAAAAGTGTGCATCGTCTTCTCCTGTTATGTGTTTTGAAGAGAAATTATACATGGCTTTTAAATACTACAAATTTGAACAACTTAGCATGGTTGATAATGAGCCACTTTAAGTAGTTTCTCAGCAGAGAAACCTTTTCCTGTAAAGTTGTACGTACTGAAATTTCTGCCTGTTCTTCTCAGCAACATAGATGAATTTAGATCATTTGTGAAGATTAATTTTCAAGTTTTCCTTCAAATTTCTTTAGTTCTATATTAGCTGGGACATTCTAGCACAAGATATCCTTTAATCATTGAATTATGGATCTGTCTTTCTGTTTCATGTGTCCAGCGTTGTCCTGTATCTTAACCCCATCCATCGTCCAATCAACTCTGACCAGTTTCTTTATCCCTTCTAAAGAAAAGTGTCTTTTTAGCATGATGCTGCCACCACCATGTTTCACCGTATAGATGCTGAATTTGATGACATAACCCTTTAAAATAAGTTGAGCTTTGGTCTCATCTGAACCAGAGCACCTTTATCCACAGGTTTTATGTTGTCTCCTCTTTTTAAATTTTAAACCAGGACGTATTTAGGCTTCTTACGACAATCGTTTCCTTCTGTCCCCTCTTCCATTAATTTTCCGAATGCATCTGCTGTCCTGGAAACGGATTATCCCACCCGAGCTGTGGATGTCAGCTGCTCCTCCAGAGTCGCCCTGAACCTCTTTGCAGCATTTCTGATTAATACCGTCCTCGTCGCTTCTACCGGTGCTTCTGCAACGCACTGAAAGCATAACGTTGTGATGATAAAACTTGACCTCCCCAGAAAAAGAAATAAAATGTGTACCATTGTGAGGGCATAAATAGAAAGATGTTCAGAGTTTAAAATCCCCATTGTGCTGGCGGAAACACGATTGTTGCCGTGTCGAAAGGTCTGCCCGGCCTGCCTGTGAATCGTCCTACCTGTCTGCGTGGCTCCATTTTTAATTAACGCAGCGCAATGATTAAAGTTTTGACTTAATTATCTTTATCTTTTCTCCCAGGGTGTTCGAGTCTCCGCGGGAACCTGAATGAGACGCTTCGCGAGGGAGGAGACGGGGAGAGAGAGAAGAAAAACAGCTCGCCGAGGCTTTGTGAGATAGACGGAGATATCGGACCGCATTGACGAAAGAGGAGGAAGTGATTGACACCTGCCCTCCAGCTCAGCGTGAAGGGCAAAGGAGGGGAGAGCGAGGGGAGGGGGGGATGAGGTGAAAACAAAAGAGAATGAAGACAGTCAGAAAACAAGAGCTGCCTTATTCCATCCCCCGTGCGAATTAGAACAACAAGACAAGATGATTGCAAGGAATCTTCTCCTGTTGGTGTTCCTGTCCCTTTGGGAGGTCCTTTTGGGAGGGGCCTCGGCGAGCAAGGTGTTACGCAGGAGAGGGGCGGCCGGGTTGCACATGGCGAGGCGAGGGGATAGCAAACCTGCAGACCAATGGGACGACGGCGAGGATTCAAACGCGATGCCCATGGTCACTTTGAGGAACCTGATAAATCGCGAGCAGCTGAGCGACTCCAGGTTTCCTCACGCCAAAATGGTTTTGAGCAACAAAGAGAGGCAATCCCTCAAGCCTAAGCGCGAGGTCGACTCCGTCAGTAGAAAAGACGGGACGCCGGCTGCGTTGTCCAGCAGCAAGGCGTCAAACCTGGAGGTAAGGAGAGTTAAAAACGGCACGAGAAGCGCAGAGACTTCCAACACGGTGCGGTCGGAGAAATCCTTCGTCCATCACAAGGCGGAATTGCATTCCAATAAAACCAGGGCCAAATCCGGCTCCAGGTCCAGGAGCAGGCCCGATTTGAGCGCCCACACCACAGGCATGCCCGGGAAAGGGTTCACCGTCGATTCAAGCCGAAAGCTCAACCTCACCGGGAGTTACGGCGTGCTGAAGCTGCTGTCGAAAGAGAACTTAGTCAGGATCGTCAATTCCCAAATGCAGAAAGTTCCCGGCCTCGGCTTTCCGAGCAAGGGCAGCCGGAGCAGGAAGAGAGACTTGATTGACGTTAATCACGAGCCATTAGAGACTCAGAGGGAGCAGAGACAAGATATGGCTGCCATTCAGCCTCACGCTGGATTCGATAATCAGACCGCATTTCCATATGCGAGCTCGGTTACCAGCCCAGATCTCTACCCCCGCCAGAACACCGCTACTCATATTAATCTGCCGAGCGACGCCAAGCCGGCTTTAAGGAAAGGGCAAGACAGCTTGGGAGCACCGAGCTCCGACGGCGGTGATAACAAGAGCAAACACCTCACTCGTTCCCTGTCGACACCTCGCAGCGAGGTCGGCCCCGGCCCCGAGAAAGAGGCGATAATCAGCCAAACGGAGCCGCCGTTTGCATCGACGAAGCGTCTCCCTGTGTATGTTCTCCCAGAAACAAACGATTCTCCCCCGTCTGTGCTGACGATGCAGCCCCTGGGAGCAAGAGGAGGAAGCAGAGCAGCAGATTCCCGCAGAGACCCATTAACGGAGTCGGCTCGCACCGCTAGAACCGATCCCGGCACGGCGAAGTTTCTCACAGATGAAGACCACAAACTTGTCAACAGCAGCCATGTCCTGAGGCTCCAGCCCGCTCCCAAGTGGAGCCGCGGCGCAAAAGAAGCCGAAGTCCAAGCCACTGACCCGGTAAATGGAAATGGCCTCGTGTTCGAAGAAGCGTCGGAGTCGGACTTGGAGCGGGGGGCGCAGCGGCCTGTGGAGGGGAGGCGGTCACGCTCTCGCAGCAGGAGGAGCTGGATCTGGAACCAGTTCTTTGTGATCGAAGAATACGCCGGCCCAGAACCTGTGCTCATTGGACGGGTAAGTAAAAAAGAAAGAAAAAAAAAAACTCTACCTGTTCTGATGTAGAAGCTTTGGACGTTTTTACAAAAAAAAAAAAAGAAAAAGAAAATGTGTGAAATAAGGTTTTCATCTGGGATTGCCCTGTACTTAGCTTCATCCATCTTCCTAGCAGCTCCTACCAGCCTCCCTGTCCCTGCTGGAGAAGAAAATCCCCACGGCAACACAATCTTTCACTGAGTGGATAGTGTGTTTAGGGTGATGTGCGGCGTTAGTCTTCCTGACACATGCAGCATTTGCATGTAGGATACATTTATCGTGACCCTTACATGGCTTTTGTCCTGCCAAACATGCAGAACGTCCCCTGCACATATAACAGCGCTGTTTTTGACACATTTTCCCATCTGAAAAGTGAATCTCTGGAGCTCTTCCAGAGTTTTCTATTTCTAATTAAAGGTGCAGTATGTTGTTATAAAAACTTTCATGATATTGTGACAGTATAACATGAAACAGATTATTTGTGAAAAAGTTGAGCTCCTCTGCCTCCTTTCTATGGCTCCACTGCCATCTGCAGTCAGATTTAACCAATCAGAACCAGGAGGCGGGTCTTAGTGCTGTTAATCACGCTTGTGTACATGCTGCTGCTGTGCTAATGGAGGAGAAACAACTTAGTGTTACAGAAAAACTGTTAATCCGCCATCATTGGCTAGTTAGCATATACATGCTAACTAGCCTAGAGAAAGCAAGGGGGGAGGGTGGGGGGATTATCTGTCTCATATTTTACTCTCCTGATATAGTGACAGTTTTAGCAAATCTGAAAAATGATAATTTTGTCACACAAGTTACCTACTACAGCACCAAGGCTCTGCTAATTTAATCCTGGACTTTGACTGTGTATTCTAGCACATGAATAATCAATCAATCAATCAATCAATTGCTACTCTATAGATAAGGCTTGTCCAAATGGAGGGCAAACCTCCCCAGGCGTTTACAGCCTCTACCAGGTTTATCCTTTGGGATTCCACTTTACCATCTTTGCATTAACTCTGACCAGCTTCCCTGCCCATGCCTCTGACATGGATCCCTCCAGCACAGTTTGCTGCTGGACCCAAAGCTCTTTGTAATTAGTGAAAATGTGCTGAAGCAAAAACCAAAAAAAAGAAAAAAAAAGAAAAAAGCTTTGTTCACCTTTTATTGCTCAGATGCTGCGAACAATTTTCTGAATATTTTATGAAATTCCCAGGCACTCGAGTATTTCACGTAGCTTATTTTAACCTCAGGTGATCATCTCCGTTGCACTCCTTACACCGAAGGTGATTAGTGTAGTATAATCCCAGAGTCACGCTTCAAGTTTTTTTTTTGTGTGTGTGTGCGCGTCGCCATAACCCTGCAATTGGAATTGATTTAAATTCCTCGGCTGCGACGCGGCGCCTTCCAGGTAGTCGTAAAATGTTCGATGCATCAATGATCCACTGAGGCTCAGCAAAAGCCCCAGATTCTCTTTTGCCCAAGATGCTAGACATGATCAGCACCAATCTGCACACACCAATGGGAATTGACATGTCCAGCTGAATTAATAGGTTGGTTTTTTTGTTTCTCCCCATCCTCCACCATTGATCCTCTCTCCGAGGCAGAGAAGTCAGAGTGTTGCCTCATGCTCCTGTAGGTCGGACCTGTCGGCTCTCTCTCCCTGTCGGTCTGCAAGGTCCTGCTTATGATGTTTTATTCAGATTGATTTACGCTCCTCAGTTTGACGGCGTTCTCCTGCCGCGCTCTTCCTTTGCCGGACGCGCACGGGGCCGTGGTCCTGCGGCTCTGCAATTTATTACACTCATTGACCGCGCTTGTCTCACCACCCGGCTCCACGCCGCCACACATTCTCTCCTCTTTCCAAAGAATTACGAGCTTCAGGGAGGTCACGTCGACTGGACAGAAGGTGTCTCGAAAGCCGGGCGCTGTAATGGCCGGCCTCCCTGTCCCAGGCATGCACCAACTGTCTCCTGAACCCAGCTGCTGTAGATGAGCTAATTTATAAGCCTGTGTGGCCAGTTTGCTCAGCAAATGAATAGTAATGATCCCTGTGTGACTGCTGCGGGCTGCAGAAAGCCACAGAGAGCGAGAAGTGTGTTTGTGTAAGTGTTAGTGCTTTGAGTCGGGCTGCTGTTTATGAGCTTTCCAGCACAGTGGGACGCGTCTCGCACTTTCGTAGACAAAAAGGCATAAATTGCTTTCGTATTTTTAGGTCCTGGTTCCCTCTTGCCCACATACGGATGCGACCTGAATTATCCAGCCTCCCTGCCGTTTAGCTAACATTCAATTTGGCTTCTTTTGCGCCTTGACTGATAAAGGTCTGAGCTGGGGGTGTGAAGAAATCTCATGCTAACTCGATCTCGACAAAATATTTAGTTTTGGTCAAACTGAAGTTTTTCCTACTCGCCTGTTTGAATAAGTCTAAGTCATTATTATGAGTCCTTCATATGAAGACCTGTGCTGTAAGCTTGACACCCTGTATCTGTGCTTGAGACTCTTATTTTGAATTGAAACAGGAAGCAGTTGTTGAGTTAAACCGATGGCTTGATTAAATAAAGACTTCTGGCCAGAACGACCAACACTACTACTGTCTTGAAGGATGTATTATATATTTTTCAGGCACATAGCACCATTTTATTGCACAATATAGGAACTATTTTACTTTGATCAAATAGACTTCCAATTTATTATAAACTGTGGAATAGAAATTTTCTGTTGTGGCTAGCCAAACCACAAATTTTGTTTTAACGACGGTTTGCCGTTACCCAGGTAATGCTACTCTCAAAATGCTTCCTTATATATTTCCTGTCACTCTGTTGCTGCTGGTACGTCTTACTGAGTATCCAAAATGGTGGCTGATAAACGTTGTAGGTAAATGTAGCCGGTTGTTGTCCACCAAGCTGTTTCCAAACCTCCGAGCTTCTGCCTCACAGAGCGACCCGCTCAGCTCCTTCAGACTAGCCAACAGCAATTAGCAAATGCCTGGTGGATGTGTGCATCAGCTGAGCTCATTATACCAGCTGCGTCTCATTGCAGCACTGGTAAAAACCTTGTTGAAAGGTCAAAAGTGGAGCGATGTTGTGGTGACTTCCTGAAGGCGGAATTTCATAAAAGGGCGGCATTTTTAAAGAGACGCAATTTCAAGGCGCTAATTTTGTGAAGTTGAATGTCTTAAGTCATATTTGGTATATCATTTTTATAACGACTGAAGGTACCAGAGTTGCTATAAAATGACATTGTCCCTATAAGATCAATCAATTCCTTATTCTGTCTGCACAAACAAAGAGCGGGAGCATTTTTACTTTGTTTCAGCCATTAAAACCTGCTTTAAAATAAGAAAAAAAGCATATAAACTACCACTTATATAGTCGCTAACCCTGGATTGGTATGTAGTACACTCATTAAAGATGACTTCCTAAATAGTTTTTGACTTCGGAAGCCTTCGCTCTATTCGCGACAACAAAACAACTTCAAGTTTTCCCAGGAGCGTTGCCGTGTTCCCACCTCGCTTCGTCCTCAGGAGCCCCGACGTCGTGTACCGCTCTGCCTCGTTTCAGCAGCCAGACGCAAAACTGTGTAGCCTGACCAGAATGCAGTGATGTAGTGGGGCTCGGAGAAGACGTTGGAGCCAGCAGTCCAGCTTACAGATGGCATTGTGTGTAAAGCCATTAGTGCCAATCTGCTGTGTCAAGCAGGTATCGGTGCCAGCACATTGTAGGGTACTCAAGGAGGGAACCGCGCCAGGCCACACACATGTGTGAGCGACGGCGTCGACACTTGGGAGAGTTCCCAGACCTCCGCTGTGACGACGTGTTTTCATGCGTGCCCTCGCTTAGAGATGTGTCCGATTAGTACCTCGCCGTAGCGCGCAGTGACAGCACACATGAATAATGCTCTTATAGACCTTAATACGCTTATGAATTTTTAATCTTCAGCTCTGCTGTAGTGTAGGCTCTATAGTTGGAGAAATAATCAATGTAAACATTCTCCAGTGTTTCTTTCTTTCTTTTTTTTTTCCCCCCCTTTCACCGTTGGAGCCTTGATTGTGCTTTAATGGAGAGAGTTACAGCGACGGCGTTCTGATCCCAGCTGCACCGCGCAGGCCAGAACGCCGCCATCTGGCCAGATAGAGCCCGGGTCCAAACCAGTTCAGTCAACGGCAAACGCGGTCGCCCGAGAGTCGGGATGCATTTTTCACCTGAACTCGGCTGTCTGGTCTCGGATACTGAGCAAGGACGGTGTTCATATTTTCTTTTTTTTTATCTTTTATCGCCACCATTCTGTTGCGTGTCTTAATCAGCCTTATTGTTTGTTTTTCCAGTCTGAATAAATCTCCACTAAAGCTGGAAACAAGAGCCAAGGCTCTTATCTGGTGATGGCAGTGGGAGACAAATAATCTTTTTGTTAAACTGATAATGAATTATGGGGTCAAATACGGGGAAAAGCAGGCGGTTGAATTTCCAGTAGCTGTGAATGGGGTTTTTTTTCGTCTTTTTTCTGTGAAACAAATAGAGAGAAAAAGAGTAAATCTAAAAAGAACCAGTCAATAAAGAAAACCGAGAAAGTAGCCCTTGAATTTTTTTTTTTATCTCTTTGAGATCTGAGTCTTTTTTTGTAAACGACTTGTTCAGGATCAGAAGTCACTAAAAGGAAAAAAATAGTGAGAAACCTTTTAGCATTAACATATCTGAGTTTTTCCCCTATCAATGTTCGCTCTTTGTCTCTCGCCTGCACACGCACAAAGACGCAGATCACACCCGATACACACGCACGCACACACACACACACACGTTGCTGCGCTGCTATACGCTCTCATGCTGGAGTGTCACTGCCCCATGATAATTGTGAATTTAATTGATGCTGTCACATGGCCTGTAATGGGGTTTCAAGTGATTGCAGAGGCTGTGTGAAAGCAACAAAAAAAATTTTTGAGAAGAAAAGGCGCCTCAGCAGAGCAGGGATTAAAAGAAAAAAAGCCTTTCTGATTAGCTTTTCTTCTCCCGTTACTCTTCTCTTGAAATGCAAACTCCCCAGCAGCTCATGTGGGGAGGAAACGTGACATGTAACAGTTTCTTCCTCTCAGTGAGGCGACTCCATCTTGGCCTGTGTCACCTTAAAAGCAGCTTCGGTGCATGAGCTACGTAGCCGTGCTAGCAAATGTGCAAATGTAGCGGCAACGCAACAGGAAACAGACTTGGGCTATTTTTGTAATTAGCATATCATTAACATCACAATGCATATTCATAACACATTGTGTAATGTGGTGGCATAATAGTAACTATATCTCAACACAAGCGTGGGCTGGTGTGTAAAAATACTTGAAACTTGTGTCAAGTGAATGCAACCTTAATATTTTCTAATAAACAACCAACATGGCCAGTGTTTTAGTCGGCAGCCATTCTACCCAGAGGTGTTTGCAAATTGCTGTGATCCATCATGTTGTTAACAAGCATCAATGTAGTGACTTGTGATTATTATTATTATTTTTATTATTAAAAAATACTTCCATTTCTATTCATTAGTGTTTCTAGATTAACTAATCTATCTTTTTTGCCATCGTGTGCTTTCACTTTATGTTAAAAGTGATGGCATAGTGTTACGCTATCACTTTATATAGTTGGAGCATAACAAGCTAATTCTAGCAGATTAATTTGTTGGGCTAACTGGACTGGGAGCCAGCCCACAGACAAGCCACTTAATGCCAAATATACCCTCAAACATGTGTAATTTTAGAGTGCATTCACATCAACCCTGTTTAGTCTGCTTTAGTCGAACTCTAGTTATTTATGCTTAACGTTTACAATATGCAAATGTCTGTCCTACAAAATGCACGTCTTACTCTTGTCTCAGGATCTATGCAGAAGAACAAATAACCCACTTACTGCCCAACGTGTTATTGATAACTCTGGTTCTTCAGCGCCTCAACCCCTCTGGGTGCAATCTGCACAACATTGTGAAAACACTTGCAGAAAATCATTAGTGAGACGCAGGAGGAGAGTGTCACAGGAAGGTAAAGCGTGTTGTCTCGTTGAAGCCCTTCCTGCAGTGGTTGGGCGACGACGTTTAGGCGCATCACGCAGCTGCCGTTTCCGTCGGTGTTTCTCGTGCTACGTCTGTGGAGGCACAGACGTTTATGGCTGGCATGTATCGACTATAGCTGCATACTTGCATTCGTGCCTCTCTTTACAGCCTCACGTTCAGCTGTCGCTACCAAATCGTACTCAACGGAAACGGCGTGTGCTAAGATTTAAACGAAACCGGCTGAGGTTTAGTGAACAAACTGCAACGCTATTCTGACACCTTTGTCATCTTTTTCAAACTGAAATTGCTCATCTTGAGTATTAGACTGCTATTAGACAAAAAAAAAAAAAAAACAGCATTTTTTTTAATTGTCAGTGCTGCAAACATAAATTATTTGAAAAAACTTTACACAGTCAATTTGGGATACTTGCAGGGGCGGAGGAGGAAAACCCCATCCTAACCCAATCTGTGTTTGCTCCACATGGCTTTCTGTGTGCTACAGTAACATTTCTGAATGCAGCAGGGCAGCGTGTTCTGTAGCAGTCCCTCAGACCCATGTGGATATATTGTTCACTGTGCCGTGGTCTCTCATGTATTTCCTCCTGAGGGCTGGAAGGTCGCATGCATCAAACAGAAGCTTTCACTGTTACCCTTTACACGCTGAGATTTCCCCCGACTCCCTGGATATTTTTATAAAACAGCTAACTGTGGATGTCGAAAGACCTAAATTATTTGTGGTTTTCCTTTGAGAAATTCTTCTTTAACCAAGGGATGAAACTGGGCTGAGAGAGGTGGATTGCCACCAGTCCTTTGTTAAAGGGTTGAGACTTTGGTAGATGCTCTTTTGATACCCAATCCGTAGTCACTGATCAGCGTTTTTTTGACTGGGAATTTGATCGATTGTGGATTGATGGACGGTTCGAACGTCCTTCTCCTCTCTCTGCTCTTCTGTTTCCGTGAATCCTCCTTTTCAACTCTGCTGGTATTTGGGGTCACAAGTATTAAAGACAACACAACACTTCTATCAAAAGTAAAATTGCAATTGCGTTATATTAAAAAAAAAAAAATAACCCCCCCATTGGATATTTTGATTGTTTTTTTTTTTTTTTTTGGAGAATTTGTTTTGAAAAGATACACTTGTGTACCATTTACAATAACAGTACAATTTCTTCTTCAGTTATCGGGCTTTTTTGTTGTTTTTGTTTAAATTCCCTTCATCTTCAGCAGATCTAACACTAAGCAGCCCACACAGCCATTCTTCACCTGCATCTACCTAATGAGGTCAGTTTTTGTTTAGCAGGGTCAAACCAGTGCTTTGATGTTACCAGTTCAACTACGTTTTGCTACTAATAAATGTAGAAATGTTTCATGCATCCTATCGATCCTTTGACCCACACATACAAAAAAAAACGTACCATTTTTATTATCGCCTGTGCTGAAGTCAAACAATTTCCAGCTGCAAACTTCTGCTTTCCAATAATGTGACTGGAAGCTGCGCTAACCATACAAACAGCTCCAAGTTCAAATGACACACCGAAAATACGTAAATACCGCACAGCGTCAAAACTAAAAAGGGCATCAAAAAACACCAAAACCTTGTAAATATGGCTTCAAAGTGTGAACCCCCCCCCACCCCCCCCAGCCACCCCGGATTAAACGGGGGCTTAAGAAACTGCAGGAAAAAGAGAGCCGCAAAGAAAGGGGGGGGGGGGGGGGGGGAGAGAAAACCCTGTATGATGGTGCCAATAGGTGGGCCAAACTGA
>NW_015114099.1:149443-166163 GCF_001443285.1 Poecilia latipinna
CCACCTCGGATAAAAGGGTGGCTTACGAAACTGCAGGAAAGCGAGAGCTGCAAAGAATGAGGGGGGGGGGGGGGGGGAAAAACCCTGTATGATGGTGCCAATAGGTGGGCCAAACTGACTGTAAACACACACACCTCCTGACAAGCAGCTCATCAATAATAATAAAAAAGGCAAGTCGCTCTGCAAATATCTCTGTTTTCATGTGCTTCCATTCTCCCTGTAGAAATCATTTAGCCTCTGGGTCCAAGCATAGCAGGGGGGGAGACAGCAATTAGAGAGTGACTTCAACGCAGAGGAGAGGGAGGGAAGGAGGGAGGGCTGCGGGGTGGCGTGTGTGTGTGTGTGTGTGTGTGGGTAACAAGGTGGAAGAGAGACATTACTACACTGGACAAAGGAGGGATGCTGGGGTGAAATAAGGTAAAAGAAAAAAATAAGAGCAGGGTTAAATAAAATAGAGTAAAGGAATGACATACAGTACTTTTCTAAAGTATTAATACTGGGGTTAATGTGCTAATTTTGATTAATTACATAATTTTAATATGTATATATATATATTTTTAATGCAGTTAATCACATTTTCTTTTCTTTTTTTCTTTTTTTCTATACAAAAAAGCCGGAACCTTTGAACTGTGTTTCTTGTACACCCGTAAATCTGACGCACAGTCCCAAAACAATAACAATGGACAACAAATCTGCTTCTCTTGCCCCACTGGGGGTTAAAATTTGCTTCAAACATAATCTGATTGTACTCTGGGAAAGATTATTATTGTCTATTATAGGAAATACATGAACCTAAAATGTCTTTGTTGTTTACCTCATATATCTACTTATTCAATAATTTAGCACCAAAAAAGCTTTTCGAACCTACTGCCTATTTTGTTGATGTATAGTTTTCGAATAGATATAATTAACTAATTACAGACCCTGAAATGAACTCGATTAAACATTTTATTTGAGTTCTACTGCTCGTTAATACCTCTTAATCACCCAACACGTTTGGACTGCTTACCGTTGCAAACTTAAATGTGTTTTAATGGCATTTTTTCCTGATAGACCAACAAATAGTATTGCAGGAGATTAAACAATATTACAAGTCCCAGTTTTCCTTATTTTTATGCACATACAAAACTGAAGAGAGTTTCGCACGTTTGTTTCTGTCCCCCTGAGAGGATCATTTGTAAAAACACCTCTGGCTGCAGTGAAAACTCCCAAGTCCTTTGAGGCGTGTTTCAAAAACAAAGGATAAAGTTTTTGCCTCGCTTGCAAAAGGAGGAAATCTCAAAGCTTAGCATGTCCCAGCTACCCGTTTTTCAAATTTAGTCACGTGTTCTTCATTGCGTGTAGGGATGGACCATCCAAACACATGTTAAACCATCACATTGTAGCTCCGGCTGGATGTTCAGAGTCTCAAATCTTTTGCTGTTTTCTTTCAGGATTGTGCTGGTTTGTTGCTCCATCCACCTCCCCATCAACTTTCACCAAACCCTCTAGTCTCTGTTAAACACAGGCATGATGAGATCAGGAGTGAAACATAGATTGGGTCAAGCTTTCGCTGTGGCTGCCTCAACTTTGTGGAATGACACACTCCTGCAGTCTCTGCAGTGATCTGATCACAGAATCATGAAATCAGCAGGTCAAAATGTTTGATTCTGGTATTTATATCATTGTTTGTTTGAATCGGGAAGCACTTTTGTCAAATTAGTTGCCTTTAAAATATTACAAGTGGATAAATCTGACATTGAACAGTGTGGTCTAATCAACCCGAGGCCTTCAAACGCATTGCAAACACATTTCTTAATTTGCAGTAAATGTTGAATGCAATGTGTAATTTTCATTTCCCTTTACAATTACACACAATGTTCTGCTGGTCTACGCCATGACACTCCAATGAAATACTTTAAGGTTTGTGCTGGTATGGTGATAAAATACGGAGAAAGAAAAAAATCGAAGCTATACTTTTCGACGGCAGTGTAAGCGTAAACGCTCCGACAGACAGAAGCAGGGAGGAACTTTTCTCACAACAGAAGCAATCTGAGTCTTCTGCCGCTGACCTCGAGGCTCGAGACTAGTTGTCAAAAAACCGCCGGAGAGGAGGAAGAGTTTTTGAAGAGATCTTACGGGGAATCCGAGGCATCGACGCCGAGGCTTTAAGAGTTTGCGCAGCGTAAAGCGAGAGCAGGATCCAATAGGAAAGGGAGTGAAAGAATCGAGTAAGCAGTTAAGTACCATTTTACTGCAAGCCTCCACGGGGGTTTAAATGTGCATCTGTGCTGAGTGGGTGCAGAATCACGTAGAGGGAGTAATAGGCCGGCTGACTTAAGGAACAAGGCTGTGTGGGTAAAGTAGGAGGAATAAAAGGGGGGCAGCCATAGAGTCTATTAAAGATGAAATTCAACGGAGACATAACATGCCTTTTCGCTCCTTTATCTCCCTCCTTTCTTACCAGCCCGCGTTTCATCTCGGGATAATGTCGAACAAATCTGCGAGGCAGGCGTCTGAATTTAAAGCATTTTTTTTTTTTTTTTTTTTCCAGTTGGATATTATAATGGCAGTTTTTCATCTCCGACAATGCGGCTCGGAATACAGCTGCGCCCGTTTAAGCCTAACGTAGAAACGGATTCGCGGATAACCCTGGAAATGTAGGCTAGAGCCTGCGAGACGCTAACGAGGTGGTGTCATAACGTAACACGAAGCCCAAATTGGTGTCGGAAGCGGTTCGTCGCCTCGGGCTTTTAACCCTTCAAGGTTAGCTGTGTCAGTGGTTTGGGGGAGCGCTGCGGCTGAAGTGTTTAGTCAGTGGGCAGTAATGCGACAGAGGGGCCGCGTGAAGTAAGGAGACTAAGTAGGAGACTTGGTTGGTGATTATGCGTAGCCCTGTGTGAGCTCTGTGACCGTGACCTTCAGCTAATATTTATGCTAGGGCCAGGACCGTGCGCTCCACTTCTCCGACCAGGACTAGGGCAGAGGGGCTGGGAGGCGACGAGAGGCCACAGTCCAGGTTAAAGGAGTTATTGATTTCAGTATGTTGTCGAGGTTTGTACCTGCATGCAGTTATTATGCAGGAATTAAACAGTATTGGTTTTACAGTCAAAACCAGATATTTACGTACACTGTCTAGAAAGATATAACGTTTGATTTGAATTGTATAACACGAACATACTGTTGATAAAACCTCTCCTGTTGTAGTTCAGTTAGATTAGTTTTTTTTATTATTATTTTGTTCAAATTCAGTAATTAGCAGACATTTCCTTAACTTGAGGTAGAATTGACTTCTCAACTGCTTATAAAGTCTATAAAAAGTTTTCACCCCTTGGATGTTTAACCTTTTTTTGTGTGTGTCTACAAATCAGGATTAACAAAAGTTGGCTATTGAGGGGAAGAAAAAAAAAACCCATCAAAAATAACCTGTTTAATGTCAAAGTGATTTCCACAAAATACTGACAATTAAATACACATTTTGGAGACATTTAAAGCTGCAGAATGTAACTTCTATAAACAATTATTTTACATATCGGTAAAACTGTCACTGTGTCGTTGAGCTCCTCCACCTCTTCCTGGTGCTGCTACTGCAATCTGGAGAGAACAGCCAATCAGAGCCAGGAGGAGGGTCTTGGCGCTGTCAGTCACACTTGTGTACGCACTGCCAATGACAGAGAAACAACTCACTGTTGCAGGGAAATTGTTAATCCGCCGTCCTCCACTGTAGGGGACTAGCTGTACCGCAGTTGGCAGAGTGTGATTGACAGCACTAAGACCCTCCTCCAGGTTCTGATTGGTTGTTTCTGACTGAGCTGTGTTTTTCTGCAGATGGCAGTAGGACCACATGGAGGAGGAAGAATAGCTTGATTTTTTTTTTCTTTAACAGATTATCAGTTTCATACTGTACTGTCTTGTACAGGTTTAACAAATATGTAAAAAATAAATCATTTATAAAATTTACGTGGACTTGACCAACTGCATCCCGTTGCTCTATGAAGTCAGTAAGAAACGCCGTCATTAATCAAGTGTAAATTTATTGGTTTTGTATTTTGTAGCTGAGCATCATTAAAAGAAACACTAGCCAGCTTACAAACGAGTGAGCCGAGAAAGCTGGTTGATTTTCCCGTTCGTTGATAACTAGCTGTCTCGCCAAAGAGGCACAAATAGCCTGACGTGCTCTTATTGTTTAAAGACGTTTCAGGCGTCGCATTCGATTGCCGGTTCACAAGGAAAAAAAGGGCTGATGTGGCCCAAACAAGACGTAATTAGGTTGGCATTTATCTGCTGTGTCATCCTGTGTGGAGACGGCCTTCAGTAACGGTACTGCTGGTCAAAAGAAAAAAAATCCGATAAAGGAATTTTCTCTAAGTGTGATTTGTGTGGCCTCCCCTAAAACTTTACTGAGAAATCACCAATGAGCGTCCATTATAAATGTCATAGTTATCTGTAACAGCTTTAGATATCTTACCTTTAAACATATTACTTGTGCTGCTGAAATGACCTGAAAAAATTCAGCCAAGATTTTTTTTTTTTTTTGCACAACTTAAAATATAAATAGGGTGGGTGATACTAATAAAACCCTCTTAGCTTAAAGTTAATTATATATGTGCCACAGCTGGTGTGAGCATTGGAAACAGTGTGGGGAGAGAAAAAGGCCCCGATGCAGATGCTACAGGGTTACACGGCGAGGGCTTGTCTGCAGAGCGTGGCGATAATCCGATGTGAAGAGCAGAAGGCCAGAGGAGAGGAGAGCAGCCCGGTCAAAAGGTGGCGCCGGGTGGGAGGAGGTGACAGGGCTGAAGAGGGAAGAGAGGGAATACGGGAGCAGAGGAGGGAGCAGCAGTCAGGGAGGAGCAGGAATTTATGTCACATAAAGTCAGGCAGGTTAACACTCTGAAATGACCAGGGTGTGTGTTCTGCTCTAAAGGGGCGGTAATATGCATTTTCCTGGCACAAAGTGCCAATTATTTATTTTTAGCGCAATCAAGTAACCATGTTACCATCAGTCGTTGCAAAAATACAGCAAATCAAATGTAACTTAAAATAAATCTGACTTTGTAGTTTGACTCGTTGAAACTGGGGTTCCGTCTCTTTAAGAAGCGCCGACTCTTTCCGATACGTTGTCACAACAACACCTTTCCGTGATCCGGTCGTTCTTAGGAGCGACTGTGAGGTCCAACGTAGCAGACTCACAGTTGCACCAGGCGTTTTCTAACTGCTGCCGCCTCCAGTCTGGAGGAGCAAAGTGGAGATGAGCTCCAGACGAGGAGCTTCAGTCTCCCTGAATGGGTTGCCATGGGAGATTCAAGGATTACTGAAATATGTATGAAAGAATCCAAACCACACTCCAGGTATACTTTTGGTGAGCGAATAACATTATAACATGATACAAAACTTAATTTCTAGAAAAAAAAAACCAAACAAACAAAAAAACAATTTACTTAGTTATAACAAAATGTAATAGTTTTTACCCAACTCTAACATCCAAGGCCATGGCTGCTAAATCTGCCTTGAAAACTTGAACACTTTTATGGCAGACAGAATACTTTGAAACCACATTACATGCAAACAGTGATGAAGCCACTTCACACAGTGGACCGTCAGCTGAGCAACAATCTGATCTGCTGACGATTCTGTGACATCACCAGTACATTCAGCCACTAGAGCTCCAGTTCTTCAGTCTTCAACATGGCAAAGATTCGTCCGCATTTGTTATTCCAGGTACAAAGTCCTTGTGAGTATGTCTGCCTAGCTTAACAGAGAGAGAGAGGAAGTGGAAAATAAATAATGCGGCGCTTTAAGCCGCTCTGCATCAGCACTGTGAGAATTTAACCCTTAAAACAGTAAGAGGGATGTTTTGATTGTTGGTTTGTGCACACCGTGCTGTGTAGATGCACCTTCCACATGTCGATACATTTTTAAAGTGTAATGAAAGCGGCAGGTTTCAATCAGCGCCAAAAATGATCAAACTGCATAGCTGAGAGCCGCTGGTCAATAAACTCCCTCTGTGTGAGAGAATGTTTATGTTTTTATTGAATGGGATTCTGACAAGTTAGACTTCCATCCGAAAACAAGTCCTAGAGCCGCACAGTGTTCCTGATGTCGGTTTAATCGCCTCACCTGAGAATGCAGCTGAGTTTGATCTCGATACGTTTTTGTTTTTCTTTTTCATGTTGAGATAACAGGTAACTGCAGCATGAACAGAGTCGTGTCAGTCGGTTGTCATTTAATGTGTTGCCAGGACAGACAGACAGATTCCCAAAGTAATTCAGACACAGTTATTCAAGGCCACCTGTGTTGTGTGTGTGTGTGTGTGTGTGTGTGTGTGTGTGTGTGTGTTCACACCTCTATTTAGCAATGTGTGGACACAATCTGACCCCCATTCAGGACGCATGTTAGCGCCAGGGTGTGAGCCCTGGTAACTGTTTTGAAGTTTCAAAACAGTTGCCAAGATTTCCAAATTAATCTTGGCAACTACCTAAAAGTGAATCTTTTAGGTAGTTTTAGGTAGTTATTTAAAAGTGAATCTGATTTATGTCAGATTCACTTTTATCTAAAAGTGAATAGCTTCACTTTTAGATAAAAGTGAATCTAAGTACACTTTTAGGTATATTCACTTTTACCTAAAAGTGAATCTATACAGTTGGCTGAGCTTAATTACCTGAAATTAACTGCATCATATGAATTATATATGGTTTGACTTCTTATACCAAGCTGTTTCTTTTTGTACCCTAAAAGTAAGGTTGAAGTAAAATGACTAGCAAATGCCAAAGTTTTGCTCTCTGTTATATGTCTGTAAATAAACCAGTTTCATTTTAAAAGGGCCAGTATAATGTCGAATTAACTTTTTTGAGCTTTATATCACTCTGTAATGTTATTTCCTTCTGTCATTCTGTGGTGAATAAGCGCTATCTCCCACAAAGCGCCACCTATTTCCATGCAGCTCCCCTTGTGGAGCTGTGGTGTCCAACACATTTTACGCCTCATAGAGCAACACTCCCCCTCAGTTTCCTCACTGAGCTCCTTCAGACTAGCAGTAGCAGCAATGAGCAAACACCAGGTGAAGCTGAGAGACTGCTGAGCTTATCAGATGAACTACTTCTGTCCAACGCTCCATAGGAGCAAACAGCACAATGAGAAACAGCGCTGTGATGACGTACTTAAGGCGGAGTGTGGGAGTAGGAGCTTCTTAAAGAGACAGTGGCCCAATTTCAAGGTGTGGAATTACAAAGTTAGTTGATTATATGGAGCATTTTTCTAACTACTTAAGCTAAAGTCACTTGATTGTGGTATAAAATGAGTCTATATTCCTGGAAAATACATAAAACCACTCCTTTAAATATATTTAAATATGTTTTAAATGGGTCCTTTACCCTTTGTGAGACCTGTGATACCCCATTTTTGAGTTTCTGACCAACCAGTCAGGACCAGTCAAGATAAAATCTGTTTACATTCAACACCGTTTTTCTTTTTGTTTTGTAGGTTTTTGCATTGTATCTTAAAACTTTCTCTCATTGCAGCACATTTTTTCCATCATTTTCCACGCAGACGTTCTGACTCCCGTGTCCCAGCGATAAAATATTCCCCCCACCGGTGTCTCGCAGGGCACCACACATGTGGGCGAGTTGCCCTTTAAACGCCCACTGAGTCAGGCCTCCAGTGGCCTTTTCTCAAGCCTGTCTCTCTCGGCTAAAAATACGGACACAAAGTAAACGATGCTCGACTGGCGCTCTGAAGCAACAGAACACAAACAGTCGTCTGACTAGCTGCCACACACACACACACACACACACACTGCTCCTCGTACATCAGCTGATTATGATAATCAAAAGCGAGATTTGCATACTCTGAGGCTAAAAGCAAAATTTAGTTTTGAATAATGTATTGTGGAGGAAGAGAACAGTGGCAAGATGCATTGAACATCTCATGGCACTAAAGGAAAAGTCTAATAATAATGAATAATGAATGCTCTTTTAGGAAGTGTGTGAGTAAGAGGAAGTGCTTGAGTGCAACACGGAGATGTTTAGTGTGTGTGTGTGTGTGTGTGTGTGTGTTGATGGGAAGGCTACATGCATTGCCCTCCAGAGACTTCCTGAATTGGATCAAAGAGGAACGGGTCAACATGTCCGCACCACAACTGAATTACAGACGGTGTCTTAGCTTTCCAGAATGTCGATGCTGGATCGACGGTAAAGCGGTTAACTGCCGCGCCTCATAAAGGATTTAAAAAGCGCTAAAACAAACGGACAGGAAGCGGGACGTCAGGGTTCTCGGTGGCAACGAGCGGAAATCTTCCCCCACAACCCACATTTACTCCGACACAGAGTTTGATCAAAATTTCAGACGACGTTTGAAAACCTGCCTTCCCTCTGCAGTCACGAGTGGGTCTGATAGTCTGACAGGTTCTCTGTTCTGTTTCTACTTGATGTCTGATTGGAAAAGTGTTTGTTTTGTTTTTGTGTGTGTGTGTACCCACGGTGATTAAAGAGGACAGCGGGGAACTTGGGTTAAAGTGTGGAAACCTGTGTGTGTTTGTGTCACAACTGGGTGAGAATATTTTGTTATGGTTGTAGTCGTTTCTCATAATGACTGAAGGAGGTTCAGTAGGTGGACTTTAGATGTGATGTTGATATATTTCACTCAAACTTCAGGATGTTCACATTTCACCACGAGGTTGCCAGGTTTGTTTTGTTTCTTTATTTGTCAGATTAATGTTTAAATAATGACTTGATTTTAAAGTAAGCTTCACCAACTCTTATGTCGATCTTTTGTTTTGTTTTGTTTTGTTTTATTCTGGTTATTTAACATTTGATTTGACTGATTCTGTTTTGTTTGAACTGTTCAACTAAATCTGAAATCTTAGAAATAAAACGAAGCTGCTTGTTTTTCCATAAAATGATTCAGGAAGTATTGGCTAAAGAAATGAGAGTTGCTGTATTGATGCTCTTAGTGTAAACATATTGTGTGAAATTCACTAGAAATAAGCATCAAAAAATGCATTTATTACATGTATTAAACATAAAACCCAGCAAACCAGGAAACGGTGTTTGAATTTAAAAACCTGAGCAGCTGAGCAGAGGGGATTGGACAACTAGCTTTAAATATTTTACCGCTCCCATATTGTAGTGGATCTACATTTAACAAATGATCATCTCTTCAAAAGTTGAGCTAAACGAGACGGTAATCTATTCATTAAGACAATAGTGCTGAATTTCTAGATTTACACACATTTATAGTCTGGAAGTAAGCACTGCATGAAAGAAAACTCTGCAGCAGCATTATGCCTTTTAAAAGACTTTAAAAAAAAAAGTACAAAAAATGATGTTGAAGATTCAGCATCACGAGGAAGAGCCACAGAAATCCATTTGATACGGAAAAGATAATTGTAGCTTTTGACGGTAAATTAATTTTCTCACAAAGTGGGCGATTTAAAAAGTCGCTCCAGTCTTGCTTAGCTGTATCAGCTTCATCTGTAATCACAGATGGAAATATCTGCATATTCATGCTACTGTTAATATATACGGCATGTCTAAGGCTCACATGGGACTCATCACTCGGCGGGAATATATACAGTCATTTGAAGCAGAATAAGAACAGCCCATTAGATATTAAGTGTTCTCAAAAGTTTACATTCTTAAACAACAAACATTTTACCCTGTTTTTTAACCCTTTCATGCATAGTGATCACTACAGTGGACAGCCGTCTAAAAGCCATTTTCTTGTGCTTCTTGTGGATTTTTATGTTATAAATGCCACACAGTCCACTGAAGTGGACACGAATGCCTCATAAAATACACCATCAACTACTGGCCATCAGCTGCAAATGCAAGGAATTATTTTTGTTAAATCCAATATGGCTGACAGACAAAAAAGCACGCCGACTGACCCGGTCCCTCCTTCTACTGTAGACGACTCTTGTAGGTAAAAAAATAAATTGTGACATTAGATAACCCCTAAAGATCAATACTGTTGATGTATTTGTCAAATAACTACTTTGCATTTGGAGAAAATTACAATTGATCACCTAAAAAAAAAATTAATAAAATAAAAAATTACAAAGTGTTTTTTCCTACTTCTACTTCTGGAGTCTTCTTTCATAGTGAAGTTCCCTGGAGGGCCAGATTGTCCATGTTGGCATTGGTTTTTTGTCAAACTCATTTCCATTTTGGGCCGAGTCAAAAATCTGAATGTTCTTAAAAGGCCAATCCTGCCAGAATCTATTGATAAAACCAATTAAACTGTTAAAATATCAGTAAATAGCTGTTCCTCCAGGGTTTTGGGATTGTTTTATTGTATTTCGGAGTCAAAATTACAGGTTTTGTGGTGAATATTAAGTAATACTTGTAAGGATTTTTTACAATATTTGCGCTAATGTTAAATGTGACTCTTTATCACTCGACGTATCAGTTACGGATTCAATGTTTTTGATCAGTTTTGAGAAAATTTGCTGTAAACTCAGGGGAAAATATGGAAATTTGTTGATTTTGTGTGAATTTTGCAGATTTGTGAAAAACTGGAAGGACTTATTGATGTAATCTGGAGTCCAGAGGGCCATGTAAAAAGCTACGGCGGGCCAGATTTGGCCCCCGGGCCTTGAGTTTGACACCTATGCCATATGCTATTTCCAGTACAGCGAAGCAAATTCTTTTTTGAACTCTTTAGCTCTCTTACCAAGAGAATGTTAAAGAAAAATCAAAATGCATATCTACTTTCCACTTATACTCTTGACTCCACTCTTGTGCAACGAGTTCAGCTTCTTCCAAAGAACATTGCATATCTCCCACATACTTCAATGAAATCGTGACAAATTTGAAAGCTAATTGGTACATTTTGATGGCGTCTCTTCACAACTGTACTCTTAGACGGCATAGTTGTCCATCTAAGCCTGAGCTTCAGTAGCTGATATCCCAACTTCTTGGCTCTGAACTCTCTGTAGGTCAGCTTGCTGTTGGCGCTTAGAGACACACACACACACACACACGCACGCGCACACACACACACAAGTTCTTAGTCACGCGTTGGCAGCTTGTCCACTCTGGGCTATAACTGTGCCAAGCAGAGCTTTTGCCAAGCCAGAAGAAGAATCAGAGTCATTACACTGCTTTCTTGAAAGTTACACACGGCCCCCGCGCACACCGCCGCCCACACAGATACACTCACCTGTCAAGTCTCTTGCTAAAATTTTAAGCAGCGATAAGGCTCACTTTGACTCAAATGTGGACATGGAAAATTTACACACAGCCTCAAGCAAAAAAACAAAACAACATTTGATAGGATGGAAGAAGGTAAACTGGCCACGGGGCATGGTTTCCTGTCGAATTGGCTGTCGGAAGTCGTTTTGGGCCCTGTCCCAAATAAAATTTTCTGCCGTTTTCCCTAAACGGTCGGCTTTCTCCGGTCGTGTCTCTGAACAGGGGAGGGACCCTGCTCTAAATCGATTGCGCCGCTCGACGGGTCCTGGCCGAGTCTCTCCTCGCCCCGCTTTGCGGTCCACCACGATTCGGCCGTGGTTGTCCCGCAGGCTTCCAGCTCTTTTGAACTCGCCAAAAAGCGGAAGATGAAAAGGCCTTCCTGTCCTCTGAGGCTTGCTGAGGGAGATTACGAGATGGTCGAGATATTTTCACACCTGCCTGCTTGCCCTTGCAAACTTTCCCCGATGCGTTCGGGGAATATGAACCCCGCTGCCAATCACGGGGCTCAGCGGTGCCCCGCGTCGCTGCTATTTGCCCGTTGGCATTTCAGACGGGCTGCCAGATGATTTTCCACACAGTTACTCCTCCTGCTTGTAACCTCGTCTGTACAATAACGGCATCCACACACACACACACACTAATGCACGCAAACATGCCAAATTTGTGGGGAAAACATCCACATTCATTAGGTTAATGCACATCTATGGGAGAAAAAAATAAAAAAAACAGAAAACACATTTTCTTGGTGTTTTTATGATTTATTGTGCGGCATAAATGTGAAATTGTGTGTACGGGATATTAGTTATTTAGGTAATTTAGAGGTTGGCAGAGAGTATTTTTCCTCCTCACTTTGTGATTTATGGTTATTACAAAAATGTGAAATCGAGTTTATGAGTATAAGCATATTACCTTATGATAATATAAATAATTGAGGAGATTTAGGGTTCTGAGGAGAGAGAGAGACGGAGAGACCGGGTGTCGCATTCACAATGGCGTCGGAGAAAATGGAAGCGGCAGCTTATCAGGTTTAAATCATTCTCCGAGCGGAGGTGACGCGTCACTAAATTTGGCTTTTGTGTCCAGTGGTTTCACACTGTTTGGCTCTTGATGTATTCGATAGTATATCAAGGGGTGGGGGATATGAAATGCGGGATTTATGAGATCTGGCATTTTTCTCACTGAGAGGACGTGAAATATGGTGATGGCCGGTGTTGTTTAATGAAATACAGTTTTGTTACTTTTGCTCTCTCAAAGGTAAGCTCTCTGAAAGATCCCACTTCTGAGGACCGTAAAATATCCGTCGCCGTTATGACTTTTTCTTTTTTTTTTTTTCTCTCCCCTTGATATAATTTCCTATTAATCTTGGAGGCAGAGATACGGGTGAGAGGTCAACCTTAAATGGATTTGTTTTTTTTTCTTTTTTACTTAGGTTGAGCCTTTTTTTAAATAATTTTTTGCTCCAGAATGACTCTTAGCTGTGCTTTCAATCAGCACTGCCACCACTCAGCGAGGTAATGATGGCTGGGGCTTCATTAGGAAGCTCGTTAAGTCTCCTCGTTAAGCCGCAGGGCCGTTAAGACTTTGATTGTTAACGGCTCTTCGTTAAGGAGGAAGAGAACCCGGGCTCCTGTGGTGGTCCTGACCGACCGGATGTTTTGGCCAATTGCCCCCAGATGGCCTCCTCTGAAGACGAGAGGAACCCATTACTTTAGATTAGTCCGAGTCAAAAACGCAGAGCATCTTTGAAAGAGCAAAACGGAAACCGTCACGCACACCAAGTGGGTAACGGTGATGGACTCGATGAAACAACTTGTAAAGGAAAAAAAACAGTAAATGATGATGAAATGAGTCTGTTTCTCAGACAGGAACTGTTGACTACAGCCACCGACCAATTTATTAGGTACTTATTTCTTATACTGAGCTAGATTTCCCTTTGCGTCGGAGAGGTGCGTTAACCCCTTGAGGACTTTGCTCCACATTGACAAAACGGCATTGGGCGGTTGCTGGTTTGTCGGCAGCATCTCCGTGACGAAGATCTCCCTTTTCACCACAATCTGATGTTGCTTCATTGCATCAAACTCCTGTGATTGTAGAGACCAGTGGAGTACAGTGAACCCAACGTCCAATTTGAGATAATTCGACCCAGCTTGGCTGTGACATTTAAAAACAAAAAAAAACCTTTGTTGGTATTAAAAAAACCCAAGAAATCTTTCATTAAAAGCCAGTGAAATAGCCCTCAATGTTCATTCATTTGAATTGTTTGGTCCAAAACTGCTGCCCACGATTATTTTTCAACGTGTGGAAACTTGTCGGGGGCTTTTGTAGCAGCAGCTCCTCCGTTTCTAGCTTGAACACAGGAGTGTTAAGTGTAGATCCAGCAGAGTTTCAAGCAACAATCACTCTCTTTCACATCTCATAATAATCCCTTCCACTAGATAAAGTCACATGCTGACAGAAAGTAGTGGTGCTTCTTCACTATGATGTGAAATATCACGCTGAGATCTTGTCACATTCCTCGTAATAAGCGCTTATTTAAGCTGCCGCTGCCTTTTTATCTTTATGAACCAGCCTGCCCATTCTCCGCTGACCTCTGACATCATCAGGCTTTCTTTTTTTTATATATATCCACACAAATGCAGCTTGTCAGATCTTTTTTTTTTTTCCTTTTTTGACATGTTTCTTAGTAAACCCAAGATGGTCGTGCTTGAAAATTCCAGTAGCTCAGCAGTTTGTGAAAGACTCACTTCAGTCCCAAAGGGAGAATAAATGTTGTAACTCAAACTGCCTAAGTTTCTTCTTCAAAAAGTGATTATAGATCGTGATGACCTTCTGTAGCGGTCGGCATTACAGCAAATCTAAAGCCTCTGAATGAAAACAGTCTATTGAAGAGGATCCTCATAGGTTTTTTTTAATGTTCTTTATTTTATGAAGCATTATTCCTTTTTGTGCAATCCTCAGCTGACCCCCAAACAGAACCAACCCTCTTCATCCTCCAACAGATGATGTCTGAAAGGATTGGACTCATTACCACAGACTTGTAGATGATATGCAGCATCTTTCTGAAAACACTGACATATCAAACCAGACCAAGACCCGCTCTTCTTCTGAGGTGTTCTCAGTCCACTTCCAGATAAACTCTGGTGTAGTTCTCATTTGGTGTGAATGCAGATCGACTTCGATCCGAACTTACAGGAAATATGTGTCTGTTTGAACTGCACAAGCCACGGTTACTGGGCGTTATGGTACAAACGAGCCCTTAAGTGTTGCTAACGCTACTATTCCATGCATTGTACTGACATTGCACCCGATTCTCTGTTTCCTCCTTAGCAACGCCGCGGGCAGCATGTTGTGGGTCAGAAAGTGCAGAGCATCTTGTCTCACTCGCTCTGGAGCATGCATTTGCCAACGCCGTTCTAAACTTTGAAAAAGCTTACGTAGAATGAGCTTCTCTTGACATTTTAAATCGTTGTGCATCGTGTACTGCAGAAAACACGCAGGTTTTCCACGTTTGTTTTCCTCTCGGGTCTGGGCTCCGTAACACCGCCGTCGTTTCTGTTGAACGGGAGTCACGTTGGATCGACACCCGGGCGACTTTATTTACAAATGATGGTTAAAAAAAATAAAAAAATACACAATATGAAAGCAAACCACAACAAAAAAATATAATAAAGTATCCTTTTGGTCCCGACCAAACAAGTATATCCGAGCGATTGGTTATTGATCCAGGCAGTAACCAGCTGTATCCATGAAATCAGTGTGAGTCCATCGTTCACCGACATTCTGATGTTTGGTTTAAACTTCAGCTAGGAGTCTTCACCACGTCTAGATGCTTAAATGCACCAAGGTTCTACGTATGTTAACATGTAGATAAACGTTGGTGCTAAATTGACGTAGCAGATGAGGTTTGGTCAGCGTTTCGTTGTATTTTCTTGGCCTCTCTGGTGCAGTTTTGCTTTGCGTTTTTGAAGTGGAGCGAAACTGAGGCATAGGGCTCGTTTCTGTCCTGAACAATTGCAGCTCGCGCTCTGTTAGGGGCTGGCGTATTGATAAATACGATGATAAATTCCCATAAAAACAAATGCACACGGAGAGACAATTCATCTGCTTTATTACTGTAAAAATATTAAGTCTTGTCTTTGTTGTTTGGTGTGGGCTCAACAGCAGATGGATAGTCTGCAACCAGGTCCCCGATGGGTAGGGGAAATCAATTCAGTTCAGCTCAATTCTGCTTTATTAATATAGCACCGATTTATAAAAAAAAAAAAAAAATGGTGAAACCTAATACGATGCTTTTTTTTTTTTGTAGAAAACAGAAGAAAAAAAACTAGCAGTATTCTCACTCTTGACAAAAAGAAAAACCCCGAGTAGAACCAGAGCCTGAAGGGCGACTATCCTTCTTAACTTATTAGACACTTTTGGCAGAGTACAGCAGGGCACCGAAGGTGTAAATAATGACATTAATTATAGTTTCTTTTTTCTTTTTGTACCTCCTTTATTTTCACAACACTGATACAGTACGTTCAGGCAAACTTTCCTGCTGCTGGAACTCAGTGGGACGTAGGAACAGAGCATATTTAATGCGATGCGATACCCCTGTGATTTTTCCCTGCTGCGACAAGTCGAGACGTGTGCTCTCAACATGGCTCAGTGCTTCCTTTACAACAAAAAATAATACAATCAAAGTAATAAAAAGACAAGCGGACACTAATAAGGGAAAAATGTGAGCATAAAAAATATCTATGTATTTTGATAACTTTACCTGCTAAGCAATTTTGCACCGCTCCGTGTTCGTCTGTTACATAAAATCAATACAATGCAATAAATTGCAGTGAAGTGTGCAGTTGAGACATGAAAAATTGTGGGAAAGTTCAGCTCAGTGTAGATACTTTTCCGAATTAATTTCATGTGAGTAGTTCCCGTCAGAGGCCCTTTCCTCGCGCCGACAATAAAACCATTTTGCCGTCCAGCGCCACCTGCGGATGGCCCTCGTGCACATAAAAGCAATAATTCAGCAGTTGGGGAATTTGTCTTTCAGAAACCATTTCCAGAAAATTGATCTTGCATACTTTTGTCCACAGTTGGGAGGTTGAAGTGTTTATGGAAGTCTGCCGCAGCCTTTTATTTAGTTTCACCAAGTTGTTGAAGTGTCCGACGGGTACGGAAAACCAAATAACAGAGCTGCTGGGGTGACAGTCCAAAACTTTACTTTGTTTTCTGTTGGAAATATTTCTTTTAGGCCAAATCACCTTGGAGGCAAGCTTCTCATCATGGTTAATGTTTTCTACGTGCTCTGTGCTGGAAAAGTAGAAAGCCGCCGGCTGCTAGTTGTTTTCGTGAGAACCCACCATCATCAGCAAAACGGATACAAGAAGCGGAGAACAACAGGATTGTTCCAGCTATTGTCTGTTTGTGTTTGTTTTGTAGAAAACTCTCAAAACCTTTGGCTATTGTTTTGTTATATTACCATATCATCTGTTGTCAGGGGCGCCGCCAGGAATCTTGGGCCCCATGACAAAAAATTTGATTGGGCGCCCTGCGCAGCTGCTGTC